>NC_088398.1:69747416-69777416 GCF_034236695.1 Oncorhynchus nerka | reverse complement strand
AGAGAGCACAGGCTGAACCACTGAGCAGTCATTTACAGTTGTGAACAGTTTACAGTGGTTCCTTTGTAATTGTAGCCTCGGACAAACATACCTGATTCAACTCATTGAGGGCCTAGTTAGTTGACCATTTGAATCAGGTGTGCTTGTCCGGGGCTACAATAAAAATGTGCAGTTGGAGGTACTGGAGGACCGGAGTTGGGAACCACTGTTGTAGAAGAGTCTCTCTGTGGTTGACCATTTGTTTTTCAGCAGGTGTATTGTACTGTGACTCGTCTTGTTGATGACAGTGATTAGACAGAGGCTTTGAGGCTGGTGTAATTAAGGTTCTGATTGGTCGAGGCAGCTTTTTGATGAGTCCCTCATATCCTCCATCTTACACAGCACAAAATGACACTTGTCACATGATATGTGTTTAACATTAACATCAGCCTTATCATAACTTAATCATAACTCATTAATTATGCAAGAAATAATTAAAGGCAGAAAGTATACCCATATTTATGTAATTAAAGTACATTAATTAATGTGTTAATTTATTTTATGTTAATTAAATGTTCTGTGAAATTGGAAGAATCTGCAGAGAATTTCACAGGGCAAACTCTTAGGGCCCTTGGACAAGGTCGATGTGATTTACTATGATTAAAAATGCACTGAGATACCGTAGCGCGAGAGCCTGGCAACCCTGGATCCACATGATATTGGGGAACATATCAAATCCAATCAAATTGCATTTGTCACAAACACATGGTTAGCAGATGTTATTGGTCACATACACATGGTTAGCAGATGTTATTGGTCACATACACATGGTTAGCAGATGTTATTGGTCACATACACATGGTTAGCAGATGTTAATGGTCACATACACATGGTTAGCAGATGTTATTGGTCACATACACATGGTTAGCAGATGTTAATGGTCACATACACATGGTTAGCATATGTTAATGCGAGTGTAGTGAAATGCTTGTGCTTCTAGTTCCGACAGTGCAGTAATATCTAACAAGTAATCTAACAATTCCACAACAACTACCTAATACAAACAAATCTAAAGGGATGGAATAAGAATATGTACACATAAATATATGAATGAGCATTGACTGAGTGGCATAGGCAAGATGCAATAGATGGTATAAGATACAGTATATATGAGATGAATAATGTTAGATATGTAAACATTATTAAAGTGACTAGTGATCATTTTATTAAAGTGGCCAAAGATTTGAGTCTGTATGTAGGCAGCAGCCTCTCTGTGTAGTGATGGCTGTTTAACAGTCTGATGGCCTTGAGACAGAAGCTGTTTTTCAGTCTTTCGATCCAAGCTTTGATGCACCTGTACTGACCTCGCCTTCTGGATAGTTGCGGGGTGAAAAGCAGTGGCTTGGGTGGTTGTTGTCCTTGATTATCTTTTTGGCCTTCCTGAGACATGGGGTGCTGTAAGTGTCCTGGAGGGCAGGTAGTTTGCCCCCGGTGATGCGTTGTGCAGAACACACCACCCTCTGGAGAGCCGTGCATTTGAGGGAGGTGCAGTTGCCGTACCAGGTGGTGATACAGCCCGATAGGATGCTCTCAATTGTGCATCTGTAAAAGTTTGTCAGGGTTTTAGGTGACAAGCCAAATTTCTTCAGCCTTCTTCACCACGCTGTCTGTGTGGGTGGACCATTTCAGTTTGTCTGTGATGTGTACGCCGAGGAACTTAAAACTTTACACCTTCTCCACTGCGGCCCGTCAATGTGGGTAGAGGGGTGCTCCCTCTGCTGTTTCCTGAAGTCCACGATCATCTCCTTTGTTTTGTTGGTGTTCAGTGAGAGGTTATTTTACAGACACCACACTCTGAGTGCCCTCATCTCCTCCCTGTAGGCTGTCTCGTCATCGTTGGTAATCAAGCCCACTACTGTTGTGTAATTTGCAAACTTGATGGAGGGTGCTGAGCGCACACCCTGGTGGGGCCCCAATTGTTGAGGATCAGCGAAGTGGAGATGTTGTTTCCTACCTTTACCACCTGGAGGGCGGCCCGTCAGAATGTCCAGGACCCAATTGCACATGGCGGGGTTGAGACCCAGGGCCTCAAGCTTAATGATGAGCTTGGAGGGTACTATGGTGTTGAATGCTGAGCTGTAGTCAATGAACAGCATTCTTACATAGGTATTCCTCTTGTCCAGGGGGGCTAGGTCAGTGTGCAGTGTGATGGCGATTGCATCGTCTGTGGACCTATTGGGGTGGTATGCAAACTGAAGTGGGTCTAGGGCAGCAGGTAAGGTGGAGGTGATATGATCCTTGATTAGTCTCTCAAAGCACTTCATGATGACAGAAGTGAGTGCTACGGGCGGTAGTCATTTAGTTCAGTTATCTTTGCCTTCTTGGGTACAGGAAAACTGGTGGCCATCTTGAAGCATGTGGGGACAGCAGACTGGGATAGGGAGCATTTGAATATATCCATTGTCACGTTCTGACCGTTATTTCCTGTGTTTTGTATTTAGTTAGTATGGTCAGGGCGTGAGTTGGGTGGGCAGTCTATGTTTGTTTTTCTAGGTTTTGGGTATTTCTATGTTTTTGGCCTAGTGTGGTTCTCAATCAGAGGCAGGTGTCATTAGTTGTCTCTGATTGAGAATCATACTTAGGTAGCCTGGGTTTCACTGTGTGTTTGTGGGTGATTGTTCCTGTCTCTGTGTTTGCACCAGATAGGACTGTTTTAGGTTTTCTCACGTTTGTTGTTTTTGTTAGTTATCTCATGTGTAGTGTCTTTATAAATTAAAGAACATGAATAACCACCACGCTGCGCTTTGGTCCGCCTCTCGTTCAGATGAAGAAAATCATTACATCCATAAACACACCAGCCAGCTGGTCTGCGCATGCTCTGAGGACGCGGCTAGGGATGCCGTCTGGGCCGGTTAACACGTTTATATGTCTTACTCATGTCGGCTATGAAGAAGGAGGGGGGGCGCAGTCCTTGATAGCAGGCTGCGTGGGTGGCACTGTATTATCCTCAAAGCGGGAAATAAGGTATTTAGTTTGTCTGGAAGCAAGACGTCGGTGTCCATGACGTGTCTGGTTTTCTTTTTGTGGTCCGTAATTGTCTGTAGATCCTGCCACATACGTCTCGTGTCTGAGCCGTTGAATTGTTTATATTCGGGCCATATTCCCAGTCCTCTTTCCATGGTCAAATGCGGTGGTTCGTGCTTTCTGTTTTGTGTGAATGCCTCCATCTATCCACGGTTTCTGGTTATGGTAGTTTTTAACTTCGGGACCGGTGTCCCTTTCACGGGACATTTGAGCTAACGTAGGCTAATGCGATAAGTATGAGGTTGTAAGTAACAAGAACATTTCACAGGACAGAGACATAACTGATATTGGCAGAAACCTTAAATTCTTGTTAACCTAACTGCACTGTCCAATTTACACTAGCTATTACAGTGAAATAATACCATGCTATTGTTTGAGGGGAGTGCACAATTTTGAACATAAAAAGTTAAACAAATTAGGCACATTTGGGCAGTCCTAATACAACATTTTGAATGGAAATGCAATGGTTCATTGTATCAGTCTAAAACTTTGCACATACACTGATGCCATCTAGTGGTCAATATCTTAATTGCAACTGGGCTGGAATAATACATTATGGCCTTTCAAAGGTACAAAATGATGGTACAAAAAAATACAAAAGAAAGCTTTTTTTTTTCTTTGTATTATTATTTTACCTAATCTATTGTGTTATATTCTACTACATTCCTTTCACATTTCCATAAACTTCAAAGTGTTTCCTTTCAAATGGTACCAAGAATACGCATATCCTTGCTTCAGGGCATGAGCTACAGGCAGTTAGATTTGGGTGTCACGCCCTGACCTTAGAGATCCCTATTATTCTCTATGTTTGGTTAGGTCAGGGTGTGACTCGGGTGGGAAAGTCTATGTTTTCTATTTATTTGTTTTTGGCCGTGTGTTTCTCAATCAGAAACAGCTGTCTATCGTTGTCTCTGACTGGGGATCATGTATAAGTTGTCATTTTCCTTTTGGGATTTGTGGGATATTGTTTTCTGTTTAGTGTCTGTACCTGACAGAACTGTGCGCTTTCGTTTTCACTTTGGTTATTTTGTTTGAGTGTTTTTTGAAAATAAATATAATGAACACTTTGGTCCACTCTTTCGACGAGAGCCGTGACATTGGGTATGTCATTTTAGGCGAAAATTGACAAAAATAAGCTAATCCTTAATAGTCATAGTGGGTACAACATCTCCAATGCATAAATCAATGTTATTCTCTGAGGCTGCCTGGAACATTTCCCGGTTCACGTGATCAAAACAATCCGATTGGTCAGACCAGTGTTGAATGGTTCTAGTCATGGGTACATCCTGTTTGAGTTTCTGCCTATAGGACGGTAGGAGCTAAATGGATTCACGGTTGGATTTGCCTAAGGAAGGGTGGGGAAGGGCCTTGTATGCATTGTGTAAGTTAGAGTAGCCGTGGTCCAGTGTACTGCCCACGCATGTGCTGCAATCAATATGCTGGTAGAATTTAGGTAGCCTTGTTCTCAAATTTGCTTTGTTAAAATCCCCAACTACAATAAATGCAGCCTTAGGATATATGGTATCCAGGGAAGTTCCTTGAGAGCAATCTTGGTATCTGCTTGAGGGGGGATATACACAGCTGTGATGATAACCGACGAGAATCTCTTGGGAGATAATGTGGTCGGCATTTGATTGTAAGTAATTTTAGGTCAGGTGAACAGAAGGACTTGAGTTCCTGTATGTTGTTATGATTACACCAGTCGTTAATCATGAAGCCCTTCTTCTTCCCAGAGAGATGTTTATTTCTATCAGCGTGCCGCATGAAGAAACCTGGTGGTACATATGTGTGGAGGCCAACCTTTACTGCTAATTTCATAAAGTCAATACCACTTTAACATCCATGTTAACCTTTTTGTGATAGGGGGCAGCATTTTCACTTTTGGATGAATTAGCGTGCCCAGAGTGAACTGCCTCCTACTCTGTCCCAGATGCTAATATATGCATATATTATTAGAATTGGATAGAAAACACTCTGAAGTTTCTAAAACTGTTTGAATTATGTCTGTGAGTATAACAGAACACATATGGCAGGCGAAAATCTGAGAAAAATCCAACCAGGAAGTGGGACATCTGAGGAAATGGAGCTGCACTTCCTAACCTCCTGCCCAATGTATGACCATATTAGAGACACATATGTCCCTCAGATTACACATATACACAAAGAATTCGAAAACAAACCCAATTTTGATAAACTCTCATATCTACTGGGTGAAATACCACAGTGTGGCATCACAGCAGAAAGATTTGTGACCTGTTGCCACAAGAAAAGGTCAACCAGTGAAGAACAATAGGAGGGCGGGAGAGACTGGGTGTGTGGAGGCATAGTGTAAATGTTGTGTGTGAATGAAGAATAATGGATGAGTTCGTAGATGTATAAAGGGGTGTAAACGTGTTTGCGAAGAAGGGAGAGGGGAGACGGATGTTGGGATAAACTGGGCCTGGGTGGGTAAGGGAGGGGGAGACGGATGTTGGGATAAACTGGGCCTGGGTGGGTAAGGGAGGGGAGACGGATGTTGGGATAAACTGGGCCTGGGTGGGTAAGGGAGGGGAGACGGATGTTGGGATAAACTGGGCCTGGGTGGGTAAGGGAGGGGGAGACGGATGTTGGGATAAACTGGGCCTGGGTGGGTAAGGGAAGGCAATAAGCTTGGCTTGGGTGGGGGGGCAAGAGTGGGTAAGGATGGGAGGATGGGACAAGCTTGGCTTTGGGGTCAAGGGGAGTAAAGATAGGAGGTGTGGATAAGCTTGGTGTGGGTGGGGTAAAGGGGGAGTAAAGATAGGAGGTGGGGATAAGCTTGGTGTGGGTGGGGTAAAGGGGGAGTAAAGATAGTAGGTGGGGATAAGCTTGGTGTGGGTGGGGTAAAGGGGGGTGAACATGGAGGGGGTGGTGGAGAGGGATGGATTTGGTTTGGGAGAGAGAGAGAGAAGGAAGGACTTAATCATACTACAATGTAATTGTATTTATATTTTTTATGGCTGGTAAACCCGTTAAAAAATAAACAAGAGTTCTGGACAGATTAGGAAAGGATGTCGAATCATTATTATTCCTTGTATGTCATTACAACTAAGATTTAATGGTGGTTATTGGTGAGAATGGCGAGAGGCTATATCTGGGTGACTGGGAGGGTATCAAGCACTTCTCTGAGGTGTGCGTGGGGCCTCCACTCATCCCATTTCAGTAGACCCCACCATCCACTATACTTTCATTTATAAGGTAATACAAACCAACCACAGTACTTAATAAGTGGTAGTCTTTCTTCAAATGTATGTACAATGTATATATCCACAGTTTATTTTGTACGTTAGGAGAGGAGTCAGAGATAAACAGGCAGAACAAAGGTACCTCAAGTACAAATACGTACTTTGCTTAGTTTTTTTGTTAAATATCTGCTCAGCCCTCATGCCCACACACTATATGTGTAATGTATACAATAACTATGTATTCATACTATGATCCTCCCATTAAATGGAATGCCCACCGCCTTCATATGTATTCTGCTAAAATGTGTCACATGGTTCTTCAATGATAGACGGAACAGATAAGGTTAACTTTGATTATATACAATTAAAGACCAATCAAATCCAACTTTCCACAATGTGCACAGGCTCCATGATGTGAATAAAAAGCATATGGTTCACAAACACTTAAAGAGACTGTCGGCAGATATGTTTTTGTTACAATAGTTACATTTAAAAAAATGAAAAATGTAACATTTAAAGAATAGCTGTGTTGGAGAGGCGTATGCTGCCAGCTACTGTAAATCAAATCAAATCAAATGTTATTTGTCACATACACATGGTTAGCAGATGTTAATGCGAGTGTAGCGAAATGCTTGTGCTTCTAGTTCCGACAATGCAGTAATAACCAACAAGTAATCTAACTAACAATTCCAAAACTACTGTCTTATACACACAAGTGTAGGGGGATAAAGAATATGTACTTAAAGATATATGAATGAGTGATGGTACAGAGCGGCATAGGCAAGATACAGTAGATGGTATCGAGTACAGCATGTACATATGAGATGAGTATGTAAACAAAGTGGCATAGTTGAAGTGTAATACATGTATTACATAAAGATGCAGTAGATGATATAGAGTACAGTATATACGTATACATATGAGATGAATAATGTAGGGTATGTAAACATTATATTAGGTAGCATTGTTTAAAGTAGCTAGTGATATATTTTACATCATTTCCCATCAATTCCCATTATTAAAGTGGCTGGAGTTGAGTCAGTGTGTTGGCAGCAGCCACTCAATGTTAGTGGTGGCTGTTTAACAGTCTGATGGCCTTGAGATAGAAGCTGTTTTTCAGTCTCTCGGTCCCAGCTTTGATGCACCTGTACTGCCCTCGCCTTCTGGATAATAGCGGGGTGAACAGGCAGTGGCTCGGGTGGTTGTTGTCCTTGATGATCTTTATGGCCTTCCTGTAACATCGGGTGGTGTAGGTGTCCTGGAGGGCAGGTAGTTTGCCCCCGGTGATGCGTTGTGCAGACTTCACTACCCTCTGGAGAGCCTTACGGTTGTGGGCGGAGCAGTTGCCGTACCAGGCGGTGATACAGCCCGCCAGGATGCTCTCGATTGTGCATCTGTAGAAGTTTGTGAGTGCTTTTGGTGACAAGCCGAATTTCAACCAGCCTCCTGAGGCTGCGCCTTCTTCACAACGCTGTCTGTGTGGGTGGACCAATTCAGTTTGACCGTGATGTGTACGCCGAGGAACTTAACTTACTACCCTCTCCACTACTGTCCCATCGATGTGGATAGGAGGGTGCTCCCTCTGCTGTTTCCTGAAGTCCACAATCATCTCCTTTGTTTTGTTGACGTTGAGTGTGATGTTATTTTCCTGACACCACACTCCGAGGGCCCTCACCTCCTCCCTGTAGGCCGTCTCGTCGTTGTTGGTAATCAAGCCTACCACTGTTGTGTCGTCCGCAAACTTGATGATTGAGTTGGAGGCGTGCGTGGCCACGCAGTCGTGGGTGAACAGGGAGTACAGGAGAGGGCTCAGAACGCACCCTTGTGGGGCCCCAGTGTTGAGGATCAGCGGGGTGGAGATGTTGTTACCTACCCTCACCACCTGGGGGCGGCCCGTCAGGAAGTCCAGTACCCAGTTGCACAGGGCGGGGTCGAGACCCAGGGTCTCGAGCTTGATGACGAGCTTGGAGGGTACTATGGTGTTAAATGCTGAGCTGTAGTCGATGAACAGCATTCTCACATAGGTATTCCTCTTGTCCAGATGGGTTAGGGCAGTGTGCAGTGTGGTTGAGATTGCATCGTCTGTAGACCTATTTGGGCGGTAAGTAAATTGGAGTGGGTCTAGGGTGTCAGGTAGGGTGGAGGTGATATGGTCCTTGACTAGTCTCTCAAAGCACTTCATGATGACGGAAGTGAGTGCTACGGGGCGGTAGTCCTTTAGCTCGGTTACCTTAGCTTTCTTGGGAACAGGAACAATGGTGGCCCTCTTGAAGCATGTGGGAACAGCAGACTGGGATAGGGATTGATTGAATATGTCCGTAAACACACCAGTCAGCTGGTCTGCGCATGCTCTGAGTGTGCGGCTGGGGATGCCGACTGGGCCTGCAGCCTTGCGAGGGTTAACACGTTTAAATGTTTTACTCACCTCGGCTGCAGTGAAGGAGAGGCCGCATGTTTTGGTTACAGGCCGTGTCAGTGGCACTGTATTGTCCTCAAAGTCTGCCTGGGAGCAAGACATCCTGGTCCGTGACGGGGCTGGTTTTCTTTTTGTAATCCGTGATTGACTGTAGACCCTGCCACATACCTCTTGTGTCTGAGCCGTTGAATTTAGATTCTACTTTGTCTCTATACTGACGCTTAGCTTGTTTGATTGCCTTGCGGAGGGAATAGCTACACTGTTTGTATTTGGTCATGTTTCCGGTCACCTTGCCCTGATTAAAAGTAGTGGTTCGCGCTTTCAGTTTCACGCGAATGCTGCCATCAATCCACGGTTTCTGGTTTGGGAATGTTTTAATCGTTGCTATGGGAACGACATCTTCAACGCACGTTCTAATGAACTCGCACACCGAATCAGCGTATTCGTCAATGTTGTTGTCTGACGCAATACGAAACATATCCCAGTCCACGTGATGAAAGCAGTCTTGGAGTGTGGAATCAGATTGGTCGGACCAGCATTGGACAGACCTCAGCGTGGGAGCTTCTTGTTTTAGTTTCTGTCTGTAGGCAGGGATCAACAAAATGGAGTCGTGGTCAGCTTTTCCGAAAGGAGGGCAGGGCAGGGCCTTATATGCGTCGCGGAAGTTAGAAAAGCAATGATCCAAGGTTTTGCCAGCCCTGGTTGCGCAATCGATATGCTGATACAATTTAGGGAGTCTTGTTTTCAGATTAGCCTTGTTAAAATCCCCAGCTACAATGAATGCAGCCTCAGGATGTATGGATTCCAGTTTGCAAAGAGTCAAATAAAGTTCGTTCAGGGCCATCGATGTGTCTGCTTGGGGGTGAATATATACGGCTGTGATTATAATCGAAGAGAATTCCCTTGGTAGATAATGCGGTCAACATTTGATTGTGAGGAATTCTAAATCAGGTGAACAGAAGGACTTGAGTTCCTGTATGTTTTTGTGACAACACCACGTCTCGTTAGCCATAAGGCATACGCCCCCGCCCCTCTTCTTACCAGAAAGATGTTTGTTTCTGTCGGCGCGATGCGTGGAGAAACCAGCTGGCTGCACCGACTCCGATAGCGTCTCTCCAGTGAGCCATGTTTCCGTGAAGCAAAGAACGTTACAGTCTCTGATGTCCCTCTGGAATGCTACCCTTGCTCGGATTTCATCAACCTTGTTGTCAAGAGACTGGACATTGGCGAGAAGTATACTAGGGAGTGGTGCACGATGTGCCCGTCTCCGGAGTCTGACCAGAAGACCGCTTCGTTTCCCTCTTTTACGAAGTCGTTTTTTGGGGTCGCCGGCTGGGATCCATTCCGTTGTCCTGGGTGAAAGGCAGAACACAGGATCCGCTTCGCGAAAGTCATATTCTTGGTCGTACTGATGGTGAGTTGACGCTGCTCTTATATTCAGTAGTTCTTCTCGACTGTATGTAATGAAACCTAAGATGACCTGGGGTACTAATGTAAGAAATAACACGTAAAAAAAACAAAAAACTGCATAGTTTCCTAGGAACGCGAAGCGAGGCGGCCATCTCTGTCGGCGCCGGAAGTATGTGTAGTAACAGCAGAGGTGTAGGCATCCTGATAAATAAGAATACACCCTTTTCCCTTATATCCAAGCATATGGACCAAGAAGCCAATTTTTTATAATGCTGAATTTTATCTTACATGTGTAAAAATACACATTGGATTTGATTTTATATCCAACCAGGGGCAAATCTCCTGTTTTTAGATATAATTCAAGATGAGATCAAATCCAGACAGGAAGTATTATTTTAGTAGGTGAACTAAATCATACATTCTATTAAAAAAAATCTTTCCAAAAATGCACTCAACAATTTACTGGGTCATTTTTGAATGACATAATCTCTGGATAAGAGCGTCTGCTAAATGACTTAAATGTAAATGTAAATAATGATATTGGATTATTCTCCTCTTGACGCTACACATCCCTTTAGCGGGATAATTGTCATCAACAACCGCTGAATAGCATAGCACCACATTCACATAATATTACAACAAATATTTATATTCATGAAATCAGAAGTGCAATATTGCAAAACACAGTTTAGCGTTTTGTTAATCCACCTGTCGTCTCAGATTTTGAAAATATGTTTTACAGCTAAATCATTCCAAGTGTTTGTGTACGTTTATCGATCGATCGCCCGACAAAACATTATGTACACTTAGCATTAAGTAGCTTGGTCACGAAAATCAGAAAAGCAATCAAATTAATCGCTTACCTTTGATGATCTTCGGATGTTTTCACTCACGAGACTCCCAGTTACACAATAAATGTTCCTTTTGTTCCATAAAGATTATTTTTATTTCCAAAATACCTCCGTTTGTTTGGCGCGTTATGTTCAGAAATCCACAGGAAAGAGCGGTCACGACAACGCAGACGAAAATTCCAAGTAATATCCGTAATGTCCACAGAAACATGTCAAACGTTTTTTATAATCAATCCTCAGGTTGTTTTTAAAATATATAATCAATAAAATATAAAACGCAAATTTCTTTATCAGTAGGAGAGGGAAAGGCAATGGCTGTCCGAACTCTGTTGCGCGAGCAAAACTCATGTGACCACCTGACGCGATGTTATCTTTCTGGCTCATTTTTCAAAATAAAAACCTGCAACTATGTTTGAAGACTGTTGACACCTTGAGGAAGCGATAGGAAAGGGAATCTGGTTGATATCCCTTTAAATGGAGCAAAGGGAGGCTATGGAACATGGAGTTTTCAAAATAGAAGCCACTTCCTGGTTTGCTTTTTCTCAGGGTTTCGCCTGCAATATCAGTTCTGTTATACTCACAGACAATATTTGACAGTTTTGGAAAGTTTAGAGTGTTTTCTATCCTAATCTGATATCCTAATCTGATATGCATATTCTACCATCTGGTCCTGAGAAATATGCCATTTACTTTGGGAAAGATATTTTTCCAAACATAAAAATAGTGCCCCCTAGCTTCAAGAGGTTAATTACACCAATAGAAAATCCAGTTCGCTGTGGAATTTTGAGAAGAAACAGAGTGCATCTTCTGGACCCAAAATGTATTAAATACATACATACTTTAAAAAAAATGACATTACAAATGTAGAAATCGAGGACAGAGAAAAGCTGACCCCGATATAATTTGGGATGCCTTTAAGGCGTACATTAGGGGAATGACAATCTCACACCCAGCAAAAGTTAAATCTGATTTAGAAATTTAAAATAATGAACAATAAAAATAAATCACTATCTTAGAAAAAGTCCATAAAACATCTTTACCAAGTAAAGAAGAAAATACAAATTCTGAACTGATCAGGAATATGATATTTTACTTTGGAAGAGAGTCAACAACTACAGGTTAAGCTAGATATATATATATATATTTTTTTTTTTTACATCGGCTGCTTCTCAGTCAGTGGTAAAAGTAAAAGTAAAGAAAGTAAAGGTAGCTTAATAGAAAAGTCACCCCGTAAAATACTACTTGAGTAAAAGTCTAAAAGTATTTGGTTTTAAATAAACTTAAGTATCAAAAGTAAATGTAATTGCTTTAAAGTATCAAAAGTAAATGTATAAATCATTTTTATTCCTTATATTAAGTAAACCAGATGGCAAGATTTTCTTGTTTAAAAAAAATTAATGGATAGCCAGAGGCACAATCCAACACTGAGACATAATTTACAAACTAAGCATTTGTGTTTAGTAAGTCTGCCAGATCAGAGGCAGTAGGGATGACCAGGAATGTACTCTTGATAATTGCGTGATGTGGACAATTTTCCTATCTTGCTAAGCAATGTTCCCTGAAATGTTTTGGGACACTGAGCAAATTTTTGGTCTTGTGAGTGGAAACTTGAACATTGTGAGAACTTTGTGCAACTTCCGGTGCGCGTTTACAGTGAACACTGAGGCTGTACCTACAGTTTTAGACTATAGAAAATAGGCTATTGGGGCTATTTGAGAAGGTAGGCCTACCAAAAAAACTATGCAGCAAATCCCATAACAATTTCACATGAAAATAGCTTTCATGAAATATGAATATGATATAGCCTACAGTAGTCTATATGTGCTGTTCAATGCAGGCCTACATTGCATGAGACTTTTAAAATATTTTTTACATTATGAAGGGCTTGACATTAATTCATTATTTTTGACTTGGTCTGTAACACCATGGGCCAAATAGGTGACTGCACATTGCATTGTATGGTGTTGTATGATGCAATAAACCACTTTACAAATACATGTATTATTATTACCATACAAAGAATTAGACACTGTAGGCTACCCCCCCTCTACCTATTGGCTTGTTTACATATTCAAGCCTGCATCAAAATACAAGAATGCCCCTTTAATTATTACAAGCTTTTTACCTGACTGGCTTTTCAAAGACAGCTTGAAATGTAGCCTCCACGTTTTGTGCTCTTGTAGGAAGCAGTAACTCCCCATTGCTGAGCTATACTCATCTATAACTGGGCTAATAACTCATTATTTAGCAAAGAATATCAACAAATGTGCACACGCAAGGCTCTACGCTCTGAACTGATCTGATAAGCGCATTCACTTGCAGGTGATTGAAAGACTGCTCATGGGCTACCCAGCCAATAGAATTTTACAGCCTTATTCTACAATTGATTGTTTTTTTTCCCCCTCATCAATCTACACGCAATACCCCATAATGACATCACAATACACCACAATGACATCAAAATACCCCATAATGACGCAGCAAAAATGTTTTGTTTTTTTGCAAATTTATTAAAAATTAAAAACTGAAATATTATATTTACATAAATATTCAGACCCTTACTCAGTACTTTGTTGAAGCACCTTTGGCAGAGATTACAGCCGCAAGTCTTCTTTGGTATGACGCTACGTTAAACCTGAGCGATTAAACTAACAGCTAGCCTGTTTCGTGAACTGTTCATCCACCGCACAGATCATTTAGATTTGTCTTTTGTGCAGCTGTTATTTCTGCAGTAGTTAATGCCAGAAAATCGTCTCCCTGTGTAGTGCGGTTGAACACTCCTATCACAAACAGGTTGCCTAAACAAAGACTAGCAGCTCTGAGTGACAGGCTGACTGAACATATTCCCTGCTCCTGTTCCTCTCCATCGACTCCACACAATTAAATCATTAGGCACACCGCTAATTTCAATCAAACACCTCCACATTTCCAATTATACAGTAATGTCTCCGTGTGTGTTTATCAAATGTATTTGTCACATGCGCTGAATACAACAGTGAAATGCTTACTCACAAGCCCTTATCCAACAATGTAGTTTTAAGAAAAATAACAGTTAATAATGTATTTACTAAAATGAACTAAAGTATAAAATAAAAATATATATAAAAAAGAAGAAAATTGAAAAATAACAAATAATTAAAGAGCAACAATAAGATAACAAGGCTTTTTGAGAATCTGAGGACCCATGCCAAATCTTTTCAGTGTCGTTAGGGGAAATGGGCGTTGTTTTGCCCTCTTCATGACTGTCTTGGTTTGTTTGGACCATGATAGTTCGTTGGACACCAAGGAACTTGAAACTCTCAATTCCATTGATGAGAAGGGGGGCGTGCTCGGTCGTCCTTTTCCTGTAGTCCACAATCATCTCCTATGTCTTGATCACGTTGAGGTATAGGTTGTTTTCCTTGCACCACACTGCCAGGTCTCTGACATCCTCCCTCAAATCAAATCAAAGTTAATGTGTCACGTGCGCCAAATACAACAGGTGAAATGCTTACTTACAGGCTCTAACCAATAGCGAGAAAAATAAGGTATGTGTGTGTGTGTGTGTGTGTGTGTGTGTGTGTGTGTGTGTGTGTGTGTGTGTGTGTGTGGGTAAGTAAAGAAATAAAACAACAGGAAAAATATATTTGAAAATAACAGTAGCAAGGCTATACTCAGACACCGGTTAGTCAGGCCTACTGAAGTAGTATGTACATGTAGGTATGGTTAAAGAGAGTAGCAGTAGTGTAAAAATAGGGGTTGGCGGGTGATGGGACACAATGCAGATAGCCCGGTGAGCCAATGTGCGGGAGCACTGGTTGGTCGGGCCAATTGAGGTAGTGTGTACATTAATGTATAGTTAAAGTGAATATGCATATAAGATAAACACAGAGTAGCAGAAGCGTAAAAGAGGGGTTGGGGGGGGCACACAATGCAAATAGTCCGGGTAACCATTTGGTTACCTGTTCAGGAGTCTTATGGCTTGGGGGTAAAAACTGTTGAGAAGCCTTTTTGTCCTAGACTTGGCACTCCGTTACCGCTTGCCATGCGGTAGAAGGGAGAACAGTCTATGACTGGGTGGCTGGGGTCTTTGACAACTTTTAGGGCCTTCCGCTGACACCGCCTGGTGTAGAGGTCCTGGGTGGCTGGCAGCTTTGCCCCAGTGATGTACTGGGCCGTACGCACTACCCTCTGAAGTGCCTTGAGGTAGGAGGCCAGGCAATTACCGTACCAGGCAGTGATAAATTCGGTCATGATGCTCTCGATGTTGCAGCTGTAGAACCTTTTGAGGATCTCAGGACCCATGCCAAATATTTTTAGTTTCCTGAGGGGGAATAGGCTTTGTCGTGCCCTCTTCACAACTGTCTTGGTGTGTTTGGACCATTCTAGTTTGTTGTGGATGTGGACACCAAGGAACTTGAAGCTCTCAACCTGTTCCACTACAGCCCCGTCGATGAGAATGGGGGCATGCTCGGTGCTCCTTTTCCTGTAGTCCACAATCATCTCCTTAGTCGTTGTTACGTTGAGGGATAGGTTGTTATTCTGGCACCACCCGGCCAGGTCTCTGACCTCCTCCCTATAGGCTGTCTAGTCGTTGTCAGTGATCAGGCCTACTACTGTTGTGTCGTCTGCAAACTTAATGATGTTGTTGGAGTCGTGCCTGGCCATGCAGTCGTGGTGAATAGGGAGTACAGGAGGGGACTGAGCACATACCCCTGGGGAGCGCCAGTGTTGAGGATCAGCGTGGCAGATGTGTTGCCACCTACCCTCACCACCTGGGGGTGGCCCTGTGGAAGTCCAGGATCCAGTTGCAGATGGAGGTGTTTAATAATCCCAGGTTCCTTAGTTTAGTGATGAGCTTTGAGGGCACTATGGTGGTGAACGCTGAGCTGTAGTCAATGGATAGCATTCTCACAGAGGTGTTCCTTTTGTCCAGGTGGGAAAGGAGATTGCATCATCTGTGGATCTGTTTGTGCGGTGTGCAAATTGGAGTGGGTCTTGGGTTTCTGGGATAGTGGTGTTAATGTGAGCCATTTCCAGCCTTTCAAAGCACTTCATGGCTACGGACATGAGTGCTACGGGTCTGTAGTCATTTAGGCAGATTTGCCCTTGTGTTCTTGTGCACAGGGACTATGGTGGTCTGCTTGAAACATGTTGGTATTATAGACTTAATCAGGGACGTGTTGAAAATGTCAGTGAAGACACCTGCCAATTTGTCAGCACATGCCCGGAGCACACGTCCTGGTATGAGTGCGGTCTTAGTGCCAGCATCTGTTTGTGGTGGTAAATAAACAGCCACGAAAAGTATATCTGAGAACTCTCTAGGCAAGTAGTGTGGCCTGCAATTTATCACAATATACTCTACTTCAGGCGAGCAAAATCTAGAGACTTCCTTAGATTTCGTGCACCAGCTGTTGTTTACAAATATGCACAGACCCGCCCCACTCGTCTTAATTGAGTGTGCTGTTCTATCCTGGCGGTGCAGCGTGTATCCCGCTAGCTGAATATCCATGTCGTCGTTCAGCCACGATTCCGTGAAACATAGGATATTACCGTTTTTGAGGTCCCGTTGGTAGGATATTCGTGATCATACCTCGTCTAATTTATTGTCCAATGATTGCACGTTGGCGAGTAATATTAACGGTAACGGCAGCTTTCCTACTCGCCTTCTGTGGGTCCTCACGAGGCATCCGGCTCTTCGTCCTCTGTACCTGCGTCGCTTCCTCTTGCGAATAACTGGGATGTCGGCCCTGCCGGGTGTTTGGAGAATATCATGTGAGTCTTGCTTGTTGTTGAAAAAATCTTCGCTGTGATCGCTGTCCTGATATCCAGAAGCTCTTTGTCTAGTCCGAGGTGAGTGATCGCTGTCCTGATATCTAGAAGCGCTTTGTCTAATCCAAGGTGAGTGATCTCTGTCCTGATATCCAGAAGCTCTTTTCTGCCGTAAGATACGGTTGCAGAACCATTATTGACAAAATAAGTTACAGCCCTATAGGCTGTCTCAACATTATCGGTGATCAGGCCTACCACTCTAGTGTCGTCGACAAACTTAATGATGGTGCTGGAGTCGTTCTTGGTCATGCAGTCATGGGTGAACAGGGAGTACAGGAGGGGAATGAGCACGTACCCCTGAGGGGCCCCCGTGTTGATGATCAGCGTGGCAGATGTGTTGTTACCTACCCTTACCACCTGGATTCGGTCTGTCAGGAAGTCCAGGATCCAGTTGCAGTGATGAGCTTTGAGGGCACTATGATGTTGAAGCTGTAGTCAATGAAAAGCATTCTTACCTAAGTGTTCCTTTTGTCCAGGTGGGAAAGGGCAGTGTGGAGTGCAATAGAGATTACATCATCTGTGGATCTGTTGGGGCGGTATGCAAATTGGAGTGGGTCTAGGGTTATAGTTAATGAATAGCATTCTCATGTAGGTGTTCCTTTTGTCCAGGTGGAAAGGGGCAGGGTAGAGGGCAATAGAGATTGCATTCTCTGTTGATCTGTTGGGGTGGTATGCAAATTGGGGTGGGTCTAAGGTTTCTGGGATAATGGTGTTAATGTGAGTCATGACCAGCATTTCAATGGACTAATATGTTATATGCCAGCGTGTGTGTTTTGTGTGTGTATGAATTTGTGAGTTTGTGTGTTTCATTTTCTCCCTGTGAAATTAGCGTGGTGACCCACGAAAGTGAAGCCCAGCTAGCACATAATGTGCTGATAACCATATATTTCATAGCGAGAATGTTGTTGGCATATGATTATTTTGCGTACAACATTCCCACATCTTTCTGGGAAGGGTACCAGGACAGTTGCTCGGCTTTGGAACATTCTCAGCACATTGAAGGAACTTTAAATATATATTTTCTTGGCATTTCATTATTTTAACAGAACGCTTTCTGAAAGTTCAAACATGGTTATACTTCATTTAAATTTTGGTAATGTTCTAGAAATATTTTCCAACTGGTTTGGCATTGGGAGTTTTCTCAAATAGTTCAGGGAACGTTAAGAAACAATGGGGGGGGCTTCTATGGGCTAACTGCTATTAGCCCATAGAAACGTATTGAATAACAGAGTCATACATGGAAAAGCATATCAAAAACAGATCAAAATTAAATCAAAAGGATCAGGATTTTAATCTTAATTTTTTTAAGTACCCATATTTAACACTTAATTTTTTTAAGTACCCATATTTAACACATTTTGGGGGGCACTAAACTACTTCCACTAAACTACTTCCACTAAGCTACTTCCACTAAACTACTTCCACTAAGCTACTTCCACTAAACTACTTCCACTAAACTACTTCCACTAAGCTACTTCCACTAAACTACTTCCACTAAACTACTTCCACTGAGCTACTTCCATTAAACTACTTCCACTAAGCTACTTCCACTAAGCTACTTCCACTAAGCTACTTCCACTAAACTACTTCCACTGAGCTACTTCCATTAAACTACTTCCACTAAGCTACTTCCACTAAGCTACTTCCACTAAACTACTTCCACTAAACTACTTCCACTAAGCTACTTCCACTAAGCTACTTCCACTAAGCTACTTCCACTAAACTACTTCCACTAAACTACTTCCACTGAGCTACTTCCACTAAACTACTTCCACTGAGCTACTTCCACTAAACTACTTCCCCTGAGCTACTTCCACTAAACTACTTCCACTAAGCTACTTCCACTAAACTACTTCCACTGAGCTACTTCCACTAAACTACTTCCACTGAGCTACTTCCACTAAACTACTTCCACTGAGCTACTTCCACTAAACTACTTCCACTGAGCTACTTCCACTAAACTACTTCCCCTGAGCTATTTCCACTAAACTACTTCCACTGAGCTACTTCCACTAAACTACTTCCACTGAGCTACTTCCACTAAACTACTTCCACTAAGCTACTTCCATTAAACTACTTCCACTGAGCTACTTCCACTAAACTACTTCCACTAAACTACTTCCATTAAACTACTTCCACTAAACTACTTCCATTAAACTACTTCCATTAAACTACTTCCATTAAACTACTTCCACTAAACTACTTCCACTAAACTACTTCCACTAAACTACTTCCACTAAACTACTTCCATTAAACTACTTCCACTAAGCTACTTCCACTAAACTACTTCCACTAAACTACTTCCACTGAGCTACTTCCACTAAACTACTTCCACTAAACTACTTCCACTAAGCTACTTCCACTAAACTACTTCCACTAAACTACTTCCACTAAACTACTTCCACTGAGCTACTTCCACTAAACTACTTCCCCTGAGCTACTTCCACTAAACTACTTCCATTAAACTACTTCCACTAAACTACTTCCACTGAGCTACTTCCACTAAACTACTTCCCCTGAGCTACTTCCATTAAACTACTTCCACTAAACTACTTCCACTGAGCTACTTCCACTAAACTACTTCCACTGGGCTACTTCCACTAAACTACTTCCATTAAACTACTTCCACTAAACTACTTCCCCTGAGCTACTTCCACTAAACTACTTCCCCTGAGCTACTTCCACTAAACTACTTCCATTAAACTACTTCCACTAAACTACTTCCACTAAGCTACTTCCATTAAACTACTTCCACTAAACTACTTCCATTAAACTACTTCCACTAAACTACTTCCACTGAGCTACTTCCACTAAACTACTTCCACTGAGCTACTTCCACTAAACTACTTCCACTAAACTACTTCCACTAAACTACTTCCACTGAGCTACTTCCACTAAACTACTTCCATTAAACTACTTCCACTAAACTACTTCCACTAAGCTACTTCCATTAAACTACTTCCATTAAACTACTTCCACTAAACTACTTCCACTAAGCTACTTCCATTAAACTACTTCCACTAAGCTACTCCCATTAAACTACTTCCATTAAACTACTTCCACTAAGCTACTTACATTAAACTACTTCCACTAAGCTACTTCCATTAAACTACTTCCACTAAGCTACTTCCATTAAACTACTTCCATTAAACTACTTCCACTAAGCTACTTCCATTAAACTACTTCCACTAAGCTACTTCCATTAAACTACTTCCATTAAACTACTTCCACTAAGCTACTTCCATTAAACTACTTCCACTAAACTACTTCCACTAAACTACTTCCATTAAACTACTTCCATTGAACTACTTCCACTAAGCTACTTCTATTAAACTACTTCCATTAAACTACTTCCACTAAGCTACTTCCATTAAACTACTTCCATTAAACTACTTCCACTAAGCTACTTCCATTAAACTACTTCCACTAAGCTACTTCCATTAAACTACTTCCATTAAACTACTTCCACTAAACTACTTCCATTAAACTACTTCCACTAAGCTACTTCCATTAAACTACTTCCACTAAACTACTTCCACTAAACTACTTCCATTAAACTACTTCCACTAAACTACTTCCATTAAACTACTTCCATTAAACTACTTCCACTAAACTACTTCCACTAAACTACTTCCACTAAACTACTTCCATTAAACTACTTCCATTAAACTACTTCCACTAAGCTACTTCCATTAAACTACTTCCACTAAGCTACTTCCATTAAACTACTTCCATTAAACTACTTCCACTAAGCTACTTCCATTAAACTACTTCCACTAAACTACTTCCACTAAACTACTTCCATTAAACTACTTCCACTAAACTACTTCCCCTGAGCTACTTCCACTAAACTACTTCCACTAAACTACTTCCATTAAACTACTTCCATTAAACTACTTCCACTAAGCTACTTCCATTAAACTACTTCCACTAAACTACTTCCACTAAACTACTTCCACTAAACTACTTCCATTAAACTACTTCCATTAAACTACTTCCATTAAACTACTTCCACTAAGCTACTTCCATTAAACTACTTCCACTAAACTACTTCCACTAAACTACTTCCATTAAACTACTTCCACTAAACTACTTCCCCTGAGCTACTTCCACTAAACTACTTCCACTAAACTACTTCCATTAAACTTCTTCCATTAAACTACTTCCACTAAACTACTTCCACTAAACTACTTCCACTAAACTACTTCCATTAAACTACTTCCATTAAACTACTTCCATTAAACTACTTCCATTAAACTACTTCCATTAAACTACTTCCACTAAACTACTTCCATTAAACTACTTCCACTAAACTACTTCCACTAAACTACTTCCATTAAACTACTTCCACTAAACTACTTCCATTAAACTACTTCCATTAAACTACTTCCATTAAACTACTTCCACTAAACTACTTTAGCCTGAATGCCAAGGGTCACATCTGGAGTAAACCTGGTACCATCCCTACAGTGAAGCATGGTGGTGGCAGAATCATGCTGTGGGGATGTTTTTCAGCGACAGAGACTGGGAGAATAGTCAGGATCGACAGGGCAAATTACAGGGAGATGAAAACCTGCTCCAGAGCTCTCAAAACCTCATGATTCTACCATGATTACAGATAATCCTGAATTAATCCTGATTAATGATGAGTGAGAAAGTTAGACACAAATGATGCCCAGCATAAGAAACAATGCCTTTTTTGTGACTTGTTTGAATCAGTCACACACCTAATGTGGCCTAGCCCATAGGCCTATATGTTTTAATAAGGTTTGTATCACAACTAAAGTTGCCAAACAACTTCTTAAAATGAAGCACATTAATCCACTTTACAAGGGGTGTAAGAGCCTAACTGGCATATATAAGCAGCATGTGAGTTTCAAGTTTGGAGAAAATAATTTTCACCATAAAAATGCACAATTATAATAAAAGCATTACATGCATAATTGCGTTTGCGGTCACTGTTGATAATGGTGTTTTCTGCTAATGGAACTTTCGCACTTATATCCTACTGCCATGTACGCATTGCTGCGCTTATAATGTGAAGAAATACTAAATACTATTAGTTTATCAGCATTTTAAGCTAAATGTTCTGATCTGTTGTGTCAGCCACAATGCATAAAAACGTTATTGGGATGCTAGTGGTTGTATTCATTTGGCATCTATCACATCCCACAACTGTCCCAGACTATGTTTGGAATATTTATTTCTCGCACTGTCACGCCCTGACCATAGAGAGCTTTTTATTCTCTATGTTGGTTAGGTCGGGGTGTGACTAGGGTGGGTCATCTAGGTGATTATATTTCTATGTTGGCCTGGTATGGTTCCCAATCAGAGGCAGCCGTTTATCGCTGTCTCTGATTGGAGATCATATTTAGGCAGCCATTTCCCCTTTGTGCTTTGTGGGATCTTGACTATGTATAGTTGCCTGTGAGCACTATTGTAGCTTCACGTTTCATTTTGCGATTTATTGTTTTCTTTGAGTTTTACTTCCTAATAAAAAGAATGGAACTATACCACACTGCATCTTGGTCCACTCATTATAACGATCGTGACAGAATAGAATAGGTCAACTTTTGTACTTTGGGGGATAGTAGATTGACTTAGGCTAGTGCTTTTGCTGTTCGTGGTCCAACTCATCTTGTTGGCTGTCGAAAAGTAAATGTGGACCGTTCTTCTCAGAATTGCATGTAGTTTCATCCTGTCTATCTTAACTTGTAGCCTGTGAGAAAGACCCGATCAGTAACACACTCAGGGAGTAAGGCATAACCCAGCACTCCAGGCGCAAAAAAAGGCATGGATTTTTTTTAGGGTGCATTACGGCCACAAAGGGGATGCCACTGTGAAATTCGATTCGAGGCATTAGCAAGTGCTTGTCAAATTGTGAATGAGAGATTATTGGAGTGTGTACCACCTTTACAAAAAACTAAGCAGAGCTCATTCATTTCAAGCAAATTTTTTCAAATCAGCATTAGAGTCGCATCATGCTGCCTTACAATGTATTAGACATCAAAACATATAGCCCAACATTTGCATAACAAATTTACATGAATAACTCTAAATTAAGCATATAGGAGTACCTATTTCTTTTTTAACCGCTTAACACAGAATTGCCACGTGTGCCCACTCCATCAAATCGTTTGGAGAAAATAATTATATTTTATTCAGCTTTGTTCAGTTGTATTCTTCATGCTATAATATAAAATAATGCCATGGAATAATAAGCAATTCCTGTCTGCTAAATGAACTAGTGTAGCCCACAGCCATTTGGCAAAGCCACATCAGGACCTAACTGTCACGACTTCTGCCAAAGTCGATGCCTCTCCTTGTTCGGGCGGTGCTCGGCGGTCGACGTCACTGGTCTTCTAGCCATCATTGATCAATGTTTCATTTTCCATTGGTTTTGTCTTGTCTTCCTACACACCTGGTTCCAATCCCATTCATTAATTGTTGTTTATTTAACCCTCTGTTTCCCCTCATGTCCTTGTCAGAGATTGTTTATTGTTATGCTCGTGATTTCTGGATTGGCGGGCGACAGGTTATTGTACCCACATTTTTTTTATTGTGTACTTTGGTTTTGGAGTTTGTTTTACGTTATTAAAGTACTCCATTATACCAAGTTTGATTCTACTGCACCTGACTTCCCTGCCACCTACACACACGACATGACACTAACATAAGGACAACTCAGAGTATGCTATTCTGTTCTTCTGAAATAGACTACATTTTCATCATATCATGCTTCTCTAGACCGGTCTAAAATAAATCATGGAATTATTGTGAAGGCGTAGGCTATTACATGTATTTATTAGACTTTTTAAAATGGCTTGTAGGCTATGTGTGAAAGCCAGGAGATGCTAAATGTGTTGAAGTTAATTAACGGTCAATTTCGGTGACACCGACAGTTATTTTCTTGACAATTTCATGACGCCCACAGCCTTGTTCATAACAGACTTTTTCCAACATAACATTGGTACAGCAGATCCCCTTACTGTATCGGACACTTTTAAATGTGCCTTTAGAGGCCATGCAATTCAATACTCATCTTTAAATCAAAAGCAATATAGGTCAAAAGAGTTCATATCAACAAAGAAAATAGATGGACGACTCATAGATATCAATACAAACTGTACAATAGAAGCACAGAATATGTTACAGGAAAAACAAAAATAACTGGAGGAACGTATTCAAGAAAGATCAAGTATAATATGTTATAAAAATAAATCAAACTGGATGGAATATGGAGAAAAATTCACCAAATTATTTTTGAATCTTCGACATAGAAATGCTCCAATTTCTTTTTACTGAAACTTGTTATAAATGACAGTCACACATGATTCATCAAACTATATCTTGAAAGTGTAAGCAAAGTACTTTAAGCATATATTTTATTTTCAGTTTCCACCTTCTCCACTAACCACAGTTAGTTGCAAGGACTTTTTTCCTATTGATAATGTAAAATCAACAGCTGTACAGAAAGACTCATGTGAAGCCAAATGACAGAGGCGGAACTTCTTTATGCAATGAAAGACATTACATCTGGGAAATCTCCAGGGCTGGATGGCAGACCCGTTTAGGTTTATCCAACCTTATTTGATGTACGCAGAGGACCGTTATTAGCATGTTTCAACCACTCCTAAAGAAATGGTAGATTATCAGATACTCAACAAGAAGGTCTGATTTCACAATGACTGAAACAGGACACAGGGGTGAATATAAAGATCCAGTCCATGAAAAAAATTGGAGGCACCTTATACTTCAGAGTTGTGATGAAATTCTAGCAAAATGCATAGCGCATAGAATTAAAAAGGTATTGTCTGATATTATTTATCCTATACACTGGAGATACAGTTGAAGACGGAAGTTGACTGTGCATACACTTAGATTTGACTCATTAAAACTCGTTTTTCAACCACTCCACAATTTGTTTGTTAACAAACTATAGTTTTGGCAAGTCGGTTAGGACATCTACTTTGTGCAAGTAATTTTTCCAACAATTGTTTACAGACAGATGATTTCACTTATAATTCACTGTATCACAATTCCAGTGGATCAGAAATGTTCATACACTAAGTTGACTGTGCCTTTAAACAGCTTGGAAAATTCCAGAAAATGATGTCATGGCTTTAGAAGCTTCTGATAGGCTAATTGACATCATTTGAGTCAATTGGAGGTGTACCTGTGGATGTATTTCAAGGCCTACCTTCAAACAGTGCCTCTTTGCTTGACATCATGGGAAAATCAAAATACATCAGCCAAGACCTTTACAAGTCTATCATCTGGAAGGAAAATTATATGGCTATATTGAAGCAACATCTCAAGACATCACTTAGGAAGTTAATGCTTGGTCGCAAATGGGTCTTCCAACTGAACAATGACCCCAAACATTCTTCCAAAGTTGTGGCAAAATGGCTTAAGGACAACAAAGTCAAGGTATTGGAGTGGCCATCACAAAGCCCTGACCTCAACCCTATAGAAAATGTGTGGGCTGAAAACTGAAAAAAACATGTGCAAGCAAGGAGGGCTACAAACTTGAGTCAGTTACACCAGCTCTGTCAGGAGGAATGGGCCAATATTCACCCAACTTATTGTGGGAAGCTTGTGGAAGGCTACCGAAAACGTTTGACCCAAGTTCAACAATTTAAAGGCAATGCTACCAAATAATAATTGAGTGTATGTAAACTTCTGACCCACAAGGAATGTGATGAATGAAATAAAAGCTTAAATAAATAATTCTCTCTACTATTATTCTGACATTTCACATTCTTAAAATTAAGTGGTGATCCTAACTGACCTAAGACAGGGAATTTTTACAAGGATTAAATGTCAGGAATTGTGAAAAGCTGAGTTTAAATGTATGTAGTGATCTGGGTGTAGCTGGTGCGGAGGAGTCAGACGCAGGACAGCAGAGATGAGTAACACAAGTAACTTTACTCAAATATTCCAATAATATGTCTTAATACCGAGCCCACAATAAAGGACCGAACATACATAAAACAATTACGCACAAAACCCATGGGGAAAACAGAGGGTTAAATAATGAACATGTAATTGGGGAATAGAAACCAGGTGTGTAAAAAAAAGACAAAACAAATGGAAAATGAAAAGTGGATCGGCGATGGCTAAAAGGCCGGTGACGTTGACCACCGAACGCCGCCCGAACAAGGAGAGGGACCGACTTCGGTGGAAGTCGTGACAATGTATTTGGCTAAGGTGTATGTAAACTTCCGACTTCAACTGTATATATATATACAGTTGATATATTGTATGTATATAACACAATCCAACCAAGCTGCACTGCTTCCTGACACAATGCCCTCTTAACCAGGACGCCTGCGGCACCAATGGGTCAGAGGAAACACTGTGCACCTGGCGACCATGTCATCATGCACCGCGCCCGGCCCGCCACAGGATTCGCTAATGCGCAATGGAACAAGGACATCCCTGCCGGCCAAACCCTCCCCTAACCCGGACGATGCTGAGCCAATTGTGCACCGCCCCATGGGTCTCCCGGTCACGGCCGGCTGTGACAGAGACTGGACTCGACCCAGAATCTCTAGTGGCATAGTGCCTTATACAACTGCACCACTCAGGAGGCCATTCCTTTCCTTCTTAAACTTTTGAGCCAATCAGTTGTGTTGTGACAAGGTAGAGATGGAATACAGAATATAGCCCTATTTGGTAAAAGACCAAGTCCATATTATGGGAAGAAACGCTCAAATAAGCAAAGAGAAATGAGAGTTTCTTTAAGAAATGAAGGTCAGTCAATTCTGAAAATTTCAAGAACTTTGAAAGTTTCTTCAAGTGCAGTTGCAAAAACCATCAAGCGCTATGATGAAACTAGCTCTCATGAGGATCGACACAGGAAAGGAAGACCCAGAGGTACCTCTGCTGAGGACGATAAGTTCATTAGAATTACCAGCCTCAGAAATTGTAACAGACACATCTCAACATCAACTGTTCAGAGGAGACTGCGTGAATCAGGCCTTTGTGGTCAAATTGCTGCAAAGAAACCACTACTTAAGAAACCAAAAATAATAAGAGACTTGCTTGTTCCAAGAAACATGAGCAACGGACATTAGATTGGTGGAAATTTGGCCTTTGGTCTGATGAGTTCAAAGTTGAGATTTTTGGTTATAACCACCGTGTCTTTGTGAGACGCAGAGTAGGTGAATGGATGATCTCTGCATGTGTAGTTCCCACCATGAAGCATGGAGGAGGAAGTGTGATGGCGTGGGAGTGCTTTGCTGGTGACACTGTTGGTTATTTAGAATTCAAGGCACACATTTAACCAGCTATCAGCAGCAATACTCCATCCCATCTGGTTTGTGCATATTAGGACTATCACTTGTTTTTCAACAGGTCAATGACCCTACACACCTCCAGGCTGTGTAAGGGCTATTTGACCAGGAGGGAGAGTGATGGAGTGCTGCATCAGATGATCTGACCCCCACAATAATCTGACCTCAACCAAATTTGAAATGGTTTGGGATGAGTTGGACTGCAGAGTGGAGGAAAAGCAGGCAACAAGTGCTCAGCATATGTGGGAACTCAATTAAAACTGTTGGAAAGGTTTCCAGGTGAAGCTGGTTGAGAGAATGCTAAGGGTTTAAAAAGCTGTCATCAAGGCAAAGGGTGGCTACAATGTAGAATCTAACATCTAAAAATATATATACACTTTTTATGTTTTTTGTTACAGTATGATTCCATATGTGTTATTTCATATTTTTAGAAAGTAGTAAAATAAAGAAAAACCCTTGAATGTCCAAATATTGACTGTAACTGCACATATATATATAAATAATAATAAAATATATATATTTATACAAATATATATAATGGGGATTGGAAATAATGCAGACAATTACATTGCACATTGATTGTGATAGGAGCCACAATCTACTTGCAATATTAAATCTGATTAACCCCCCCCCCCCCCCCCACTCCAAAACATGTTTTATTTCTCAAATAAATAGGACTCAAATAGGGCTCAAATATAATTTCAGCAAAGTATTTCAGGAATCCCAATCTTACCCGTTTCTAACTATAGAATACATTTCAGAACAATCAGAGGTGATTGGTGTCATGGTTTGTCATGGAACAACTCAGAATATAAGTAAGGATCTCCTGCTATTGGGTTTTACTGTCAGGACAGAAAACACCTGCCCAGACTCTTTCAAAATGAAACCATTTCCCCGACAGCTCGAACACATTCATCCACACTGTCTATTCAGAGACCTCAATGGAACAATTACTTTTTTTGTTTAAGTCCAAAGGAAATTACCTTCAACTGTTAGTCATATGCTATTTTGTATCCTCTTAAAACTATAAACAATACATTTGGTTTTAAATGAGATTCCAAAACCACTTGGCGTTCCATTTCTGGGACCCATCCCACAGCTAAGGCCCTCCTTCCTCAGCTTTCCAGACTTAATGAATGAGAGAAGAAAAAAAGAGGAGGAGAAAATAATGGATCGAGAGAATGAAACTGAAAAGATGTCCTTCACCCGTGGTCGCCTGTGACTATGGATCCTCAAATTGAAATGAACAAATGAAATTAGATTCGTATCACCTGAGGTGATTTTCTCTTCAGGGGCCGTCACACACTTCTTCCCTTTATTCATCACAACAGAAAGAAGAGAAAAGAAAGGATGAGAAAAGAAAGAAAATATACGTGAGTAGATGGATGGCCATCTAGGGTCCTGGGAGTATTTTGTTAAGATTCTTCAAAAGGACCTTGTTTATCTTATTAAACAGAGATACTAAAGATAGTGAGAGATACAACACAATTAGACCCAACCAAATCATGAGAAAACAAAAAGATAATTACTTGACACATTGGAAAGAATTAACAAAAAAAACAGAGCAAACTAGAATTCTATTTGGCCCTAAACAGAGAGTACACAGTGGCAGAATACCTGACCACTGTGATTGACCCAAACTTAAGGAAAGCTTTGACTATGTACAGACTCAGTGAGCATAGCCTTGCTATTGAGAAAGGCCGCCGTAATCCGACCTGGCTCTCAAGAGAAGACAGGCTATGTGCACACTGCCCACAAAATTAGGTGGAAACTGAGCTGCACTTCCTAACCTCCTATCAAATGTATAACCATATTAGAGACATATTTCTCTCAGATTACACAGATCCACAAAGAATTCGAAAACAAACCCAATTTTGATCAACTCCCATTTCTATTGGGTAAAATACCACAGTGTGCCATCACAGCAGCAAGATGTGTGACCTGTTGCCACGTGAAAAGGTCAACCAGTGAAGAACAAACACCATTGTAAATACAACCTATATTTATGTTGATTAATTTTCCCTTTTGTACTATAAATATTTGCACATAATATGACATTTGAAATGTCTTTATTCATTTGGAACATGTGTGAGTGTAATGTTTACTGTAAATGTTTTATTCATTTGGAACATGTGTGAGTATAATGTTTACTGTAAATGTTTTATGTTTACTTTTGTTTATTTTCTAGATAACTTGCTTTGGCAATGTTAACATATGTTTCCCATGCCAATTAAACCCTTCATTTAAATTAAATGGAATTGAATTGATATCCCACTCCATTGATAAGACATGTGACACAATGGCCTGTCTTGCTCAGAGATGTACTCGATCGTGAGAGATTCCCTTCTCTGCCCCCTCAGGCTCTGTTGTAATATAGATGACCTTGTCCTCTTGGAGCCATATGAGGCTAAATCGATTTTATATATTGTACCTTTCTCTCCCCTCGAGGATCCTGCAGATTACGAATAAACTGGACACAATAACCTACATTCTGCTCCAATGGTAACCTCATGCCGAGTGAAAATAAAACATTGAATCTTTCTCCAACAATAACAATATTTGCTGAAATAGACTTGTCTTGGTCCTAATTTCTCAGAGATCATATTATATTTCAACCAGATAATGTTTCAGGAATGCTAATCCTGTCTGTATCTAACTACAGAAACAATTTCAGAACAATCTGACATGGTGGGTGTCAATCTTCTTTCCTGTGCTTCTTGAGGGGGAACGGCCCCTATAGATTTCCGCCCTTTCCATCCTCGTTCTAACTGTGTGGACGTTTATGGCCGTTCTTGCATGTATAAATAACGTGTGTCTGTGTGTGCGTGTGCATGGCTGCATGACACATGGCTGTCAGTCTGTTGTTCAATCATTTGTGTCCACGTCATAGAAACACACATCCCACCTACCTTCTACACAGTGTGACACAATCATTTACCTCTCACCTC
>NC_088398.1:69342416-69414916 GCF_034236695.1 Oncorhynchus nerka | reverse complement strand
GTCATCAAATTTGATCTGATCTTTGTCTAGGTCATAACAATAGACAAACACAGTCTGCTTAAACTAATAACACAAACAATTATATGTTTTCATGTCTTAAATTGAACACACAGTGTAAACATGCACAGTGCAGGGTGGGAAAAGTATGTGAACCCTTGGATTTAATAACTGGTTGACCCTCCTTTGGCAGCAATAACCTCAACCAAGCATGTTCTGTAGTTGCGGATCAGACCTGCACAACGGTCAGGAGGAATTGTGGACCATTCCGCTTTACAAAACTGTTTCAGTTACGCAATATTCTTGGGATGTCTGGTGTGAACTGCTCTCTTGAGGTCATCCCACAGCATCTCAATTGGATTGAGGTCAGGACTCTGACTGGGTCTCTCCAGAAGGTTTATTTTCTTCTGTTGAAGCCATTCTGTTGTTGATTTACTTCTGTGTTTTGGGTTGTTGTCATGTTGCATCACCCAACTTTTGTTGGGCTTCAATTGGCGGACAGGTAGCCTAACATACTCCTGCAAAATGTATTGATAAACTTGGGAATGATTTTTTCCGTCATTGATAGCAAGCTGTCCAGGCCCTGAGGCAGCAACGCAGCCCCAAACCATGATACTCCCTCCACCATACTTTACAGTTGGGATGAGGTTCTGATGTTGGTGTGCTGTGCCTTTTTTTCTCCACACATAGTGTTGTGTGTTCCATCTAAACAACTCAACTATAGTTTCATCTGTCCACAGAATTTTTTGCCAGTAGGGCTGTGGAACATCCAGATGCTCTTTTGCAAACTTCAGACGTGCAGCAATGTTTTTTGGGGATAGCAGTGGCTTCTTCTGTGATGTCCTCCCATGAACACCATTCTTGTTTAGTGTTTTACGTATCGTAGACTCATCAACAGAGATGTTAGCATGTTCAAGAGATTTCTGTAAGTCTTTAGCTGACACTGAATTGAGCATTCTGCGCTGTGCTCTTGCAGTCATCTTTGCAGGTCGGCCTCTCCTAGGGAGAGTAGCAACAGTGCTGTATTTCTCCATTTCTTACTGTGGACTGATGAACGTCAATGCTTTTAGAGATACTTTTGTAACCTTTTCCAGCTTTATGCAAGTTAACAATTCTTAATCTTAGGTCTTCTGTGATCTCTTTTGTTCGAGGAATGGTTCACATCAGGCAATGCTTCTTGTGAATAGCAAACAAACATTTTGTGAGTGTTTTTATAGGGCAAGGCAGCTCTAACCAACATCTCCAACTTCATCTCATTGATTAGACTCCTAGTTAGCTGACTCCTGACTCCAATTAGCTTTTGGAGAAGTCATTAGCATAAGGGTTCACATAGTTTTTCCAACCTACACTGTGAATGTTTAAATTATGTATTCAATATAGACAAGAAAAATACAATCATTTGTGTGTCATTAGTTTAATAAGAACACTGTGTTTCTCTTGTTGTGACTTAGATGAAGATCAGATCACATTTGATGAACAATTTATAAAGAAGTCCAGGTAATTCCAAAGGTTTTCACATACTTTTTCTTGCCTCTGTACGTGATGGAAAGACAAGTGTAGGGCGCGTGGAGAGCTGGAAGAACAAGGACAAGGGCTTGAGGGAATGGAGATTTGGTCTGAGTCAAAAGAACAAAAGGAGGAAGCGTTGTGGCTCTACAAATATCAACATATGATGTGGAAAGCTATGATTTTCAGAGTAGGACACCGATTAAAGGCGTTTATTTTGGTGTTTTGAAGGATATCGAGGCTTCGTGGCTTTGGAAGAACACGCCAGAAGTGGTAGACACATGTCTACTGACCTGAATTATAGATCTGCAAAAAGAGGAAATCCTATCGGTTTTGTTGTCGTTTGATCAACAGTTTCTTCTGACTCGTGAAACTTGGGTATGTGATATTTGCAGCGAGACCATATGTACAGAAGACACTGCAGTGTTACAATTGTAAAAAGTATGGACACGTGGCAAGTGTTTGTCAAAGGAATAAATATGTCGTAGTTGAAGAGTCCGATGAAGCACGTTGCTGTAATTGTGATGGGAATCACGTTCCTGAGTTCCCGGAGTGCCCTGTAAGGATGAAGGAGGTTGCAGTAGCCAGGATCAGGGCTATCCAGCAGGTCTCCTATGTGGAGGCAGTGAAAATAGCTGAAGGAGTGAGTGTAGATGAGATGGTAGTGGATGGCCCACAGCCTGCAGTAAATGCCATTCAGGAGAAGGATCCTGAAACATTAACAGTGAAGTAGGTGGATTTTGTTGCATTTATTGCGCAAGTGATGAAATGCACTGGACAAACTGATATAAAATCTAAGAAACTAGACATTGTGAAGGTGGCAAAAATATTTCTGGATCTCCAGGACTTTACAGCCTAAATGTTGCAGGGAATAGGGAATGAAGAGGTTCCTCCTCCCAGGTTCCTGAGCCTGTGTAGGGATCTGAGTAGACATTTGAATCTAACTGGAGTACTTTTAGTTATTTTTTTTAAACTTTTGAATATTAGAAGTATATTTGTTCACCCTTCTCTTCTCCCTATTATTTAGCATTCAAGTTGATAAGTTTTCAGCCCATCCAGTAGGTGGCGGCATGCACCTCTAACGTTGTTTGCGAACCGCCATATCATAGACGAAGAACAAGACGAGTAGGGCTCCAGGTGCATTTGAAATGTTTCGGGTGGGGAGAGAGGGAGGAGGAGGAGGCTTGGCTTGAAGCACTGGCATCTTGTGATGACATTCATTGTCTGAATTAGGCCCACAGAATTATACCTACGGAGGAGCGGCTTCTATGGACACATCTTAGCTTTTTGTAGATAATAAATCCAATGTGAAATGTAATAACTATAGTATCCCTAACTATCATTTAAAAAGTTAATGCATTCTTCTCTAATTAAAAATCTCTCTCCCTATCTTCTGAATCACGTCACAACCCTACAGCTATGCTTTGGAGGGGGCGGGGCTTGTAACTTCAGTAGGCTAAAAAAGCTAAGAGTGCAAAAATTACAGAGGGTCAAAGATCATACCCCCAGGACATGCTAACCTCCCCTGTTATTGGTATTGGTGAGAGGTTAGAATGTCTTGGTGGTGTGATCTTTGACCCTCTGTAACTTTTGCACTCACCATGTAAACTCCGTAATTTTTTTGTTTTTGTTTTGTTTAACAAAATCTCTTTCTCTGAGAAATTGTAGCTCAGTATTTGAATTATTTATTTTATACAGTCATTATTGCTCATCCGGTGTCAATAATTTATGACCCGACTGTATATGTTATATACAGTAGAGAGGCTATATACAGTAGAGAGGCTATATACAGCAGAGAGGCTATATACAGTAGAGAGGCTATATACAGTAGAGAGGCTATATACAGCAGAGAGGCTATATACAGTAGAGAGGCTATATACAGTAGAGAGGCTAAATACAGTAGAGAGGCTATATACAGTAGAGAGGCTATATACAGTAGAGAGGCTATATACAGTAGAGAGGCTAAATACAGTAGAGAGGCTATATACAGTAGAGAGGCTAAATACAGTAGAGAGGCTAAATACAGTAGAGAGGCTATATACAGTAGAGAGGCTATATACAGTAGAGAGGCTATATACAGTAGAGAGGCTAAATACAGTAGAGAGGCTAAATACAGTAGAGAGGCTATATACAGTAGAGAGGCTATATACAGTAGAGAGGCTATATACAGTAGAGAGGCTATATACAGCAGAGAGGCTATATACAGTAGAGAGGCTATATACAGCAGAGAGGCTATATACAGTAGAGAGGCTATATACAGTAGAGAGGCTATATACAGCAGAGAGGCTATATACAGTAGAGAGGCTATATACAGCAGAGAGGCTATATACAGCAGAGAGGCTATATACAGTAGAGAGGCTATATACAGCAGAGAGGCTATATACAGTAGAGAGGCTATATACAGTAGAGAGGTTATATACAGTAGAGAGGCTATATACAGCAGAGAGGCTATATACAGTAGAGAGGCTATATACAGCAGAGAGGCTATATACAGTAGAGAGGCTATATACAGCAGAGAGGCTACATACAGTAGAGAGGCTACATACAGCAGAGAGGCTATATACAGTAGAGAGGCTACATACAGTAGAGAGGCTATATACATCAGAGAGGCTATATACAGTAGAGAGGCTATATACAGTAGAGAGGCTATATACAGTAGAGAGGCTATATACAGTAGTGAGGCTATATACAGCAGAGAGGCTATATACAGTAGAGAGGCTACATACAGCAGAGAGGCTATATACAGTAGAGAGGCTACATACAGTAGAGAGGCTATATACATCAGAGAGGCTATATACAGTAGAGAGGCTACATACAGTAGAGAGGCTATATACATCAGAGAGGCTATATACAGTAGAGAGGCTATATACAGTAGAGAGGCTATATACAGTAGAGAGGCTATATACAGTAGTGAGGCTATATACAGCAGAGAGGCTATATACAGTAGAGAGGCTATATACAGCAGAGAGGCTAAATACAGCAGAGAGGCTACATACAGTAGAGAGGCTATATACAGTAGAGAGGCTATATACAGTAGAGAGGCTACATACAGTAGAGAGGCTATATACAGTAGAGAGGCTATAAACAGTAGAGAGGCTATATACAGTAGTGAGGCTATATACAGTAGAGAGGCTATAAAAGTAGCGAGGCTACATACAGACACTGGTTAGTCAGGCTGATTGAGGTAGTATGTACATGTAGATATGGTTAAAGTGACTATGCATTTATGATGAACAGAGAGTAGATGTAGTGTAAAGAGGGGTTGGCGGTTGACGGGTGGCGGGAAACAATGCAGAAAGCCCGGTTAGCCAATGTGCGGGAGCACTGGTTGGTCAGCCCAATTGAGGTAGTATGTACATGGATATATAGTTAAAGTGACTGTGCATATATGATAAACAGAGAGTAGCAGCAGCGTAAAAGAGGGGTTGGGTGGGGGAGGGGGCACACAGTGCAAATATGACCTGTTCAGGAGTCTTATGGCTTGCTGGTATAAACTGTTGAGAAGCCTTTTTGTCCTAGACTTGGCACTCTGGTACTGCTTGCCATGCAGTAGTAGAGAGAACAGTCTATGACTGGGGTGGTTGGGACAATTCCCTGGTACAACAATTTTTGGGGTTTTCCTCTGACACCACCTGGTGTAGAGGTCCTGGATGGCAGGTAGCTTAGCCCCAGTGATGTACTGGGCCGTACGCACGACCCTATGTGGTGCCTTGTGGTCAGAGGCCGAGCAATTACCGTCCCAGGGAGTGATGCAACCAGTATGCCCTCGATGTTGCAGCTGTAGAACCTTTTGAGGATCTCAGGACCCATGCCAAATCTTTTTAGTTTCCTGAGGGGGAATAGGCTTTGTTGTGCCCTCTTCACGACCGTCTTGGTGGTTTTGGCCCATTCTAGTTTGTTGGTGATGTGTACACCAAAGAACTTGAAGCTTTCAACCTGCTCCACTACAGCCCCGTCGATGAGAATGGGGGCGTACTCGGTGCTCCTTTTCCTGTAGTCCACAATAATCTCCTTAGTCTTTGTTACGTGCCTGGTCATGCTGTCGTAGGTGAACAGGGAGTATAGGAGGGGACTGAGCACGCACCCCTGGGGGGCTCCAATATTGAGGATCATCGTGGCAGATGTGTTGCTACCTACCCTCACCACCTGGGGGGCGGCCTGTCAGGAAGTCCAGGATCCAGTTGCAGAGGGAGGTGTTTAGTCCCAGGATCCTTAGCTTAGTGATGAGCTTTGAGGGTACTATGGTGTTGAACGCTGAGCTGTAGTCAATGAATAGCATTCTCACATAAGTGTTCCTTTTGTCCAGGTGAGAAAGGGCAGTGTGGAGTGTAATGCAGATTACATAATCTGTGGATCTCTTTGGGCAGTATGCAAATTGGAGTAGGTCTAGGGTTTCTTCGATAATGGTGTTGATGTGAGCCATTACCAGCCTTTCGAAGCACCTCATGGCTTTGGACATGAATGCTACGGGTTTGTAGCCATTTATGCCGGTTGCCTTTGTGGTCTTGGGCACAGGGACAATGGTGGTTTGCTTGAAACATGTTTGTATTACAGACTCAATCAGGGACATGTTGAAAATATCAGTGAAGACACCTGCCAGTTGGCAGGACATGCCCGGAGCACATGTCCTGGTAATCCGTCTGGCCCCGCAGCCTTGTGTATGTTGACCTGTTTTAAGAGCGTGATCACACAGTCGTCTGGAACAGGAAATTATTGAACTACTGAAAACACTAACAAGATTTTAATTTAGTTCAACTACCACCAAGCTACTGAAAATGTTAGTTAAATTACTAGTTGAATTAGGTGTTCACTACTAATGTAGCTCACTACTTTCCAACACTGGAATAGACAGAAACAACCTGGAATGTAGGGTATTGCTGAAACCAGGCTAAAGAGAAAGAGCCATGCCATATCCTGTGTCTCCCCCTGGTGGCTGAGAGGTGTTAGTGCAGGTGCGTTCGATCTAGCCTGGGGAGACTCCTACAGACTCATTCACCCTGGAAAATGTCACAATCCTCCTCTCACTGACACACAGGGTCTAGGTTAAATATAACATCACACACACACACACACAGGTAAAATACCTGCGGAGAAGGACTGAGAGTTAGAGAAAGAGAGAGAGAGAGAGGTATACAAACACACACAGCAATTGGTGAACAGGTTGCAATAAATACCATTGGAAATGAATAATAGCCTCTCCATCCTTCCATCAGTATGGAGAGTATGCCACTATCACTTCATTAATAACACTTTAATAATGTTTACATATCTCACATTACTCATCTCATATGTATTTACTGTATTTTATACCATCTATTGCATCTTGCCTATGCTGCTCTGTCATTGCTCATCCATATATTTATATGTATATATTCTTATTCCATTCCTTTACTTAGATTTGTGTGTATTAGGTAGTTGTTGTGAAATTGTTAGATTACTTGTTAGATATTACTGCACTATCGGAACTAGAAGCACAAGCATTTCGCTACACTCACAATAATATCTGCTAATTTTGGGTATGTGAACAATACAATGTGATTTGATTTGAATATTTCTCATTCACAAAGGTCAGCTGTGACAACTGATTGGGTTGAACTGACTCCCTAAGAGGCCAAGCCAACAGTAATAAGTCATTCCTACTGCATATATTTGCCAGACCAGCTCTCAGAATCAGGATCACCTTTATTCATCTACTGAATAATTCATACAGTCAGAATTTTCCTTGGTGATATGGTGCTGCTAATGATAGACCATTTTTAGAGGGAGAGGGTTAGACAGAGGGTTAGACAGTGTCAGAGGGTTAGACAGTGACAGAGGGTTAGACAGTGACAGAGGGTTAGACAGTGGGTTAGACAGGGACAGAGGGTTAGACAGGGACAGAGGGTTAGACAGTGACAGTGGGTTAGACAAGGACAGAGGGTTAGACAGAGGGTTAGACAGGGACAGAGGGTTAGACAGTGGGTTAGACAGGGACAGAGGGTTAGACAGAGGGTTAGACAGGGACAGAGGGTTAGACAGAGGGTTAGACAGTGACAGAGGGTTAGACAGGGACAGAGGGTTAGACAGGGACAGAGGGTTAGACAGTGGGTTAGACAGGGACAGAGGGTTAGACAGAGGGTTAGACAGGGACAGAGGGTTAGACAGTGGGTTAGACAGGGACAGAGGGTTAGACAGAGGGTTAGACAGGGACAGAGGGTTAGACAGTGGGTTAGACAGGGACAGAGGGTTAGACAGAGGGTTAGACAAGGACAGAGGGTTAGACAAGGACAGAGGGTTAGACAGGGACAGAGGGTTAGACAGAGGGTTAGACAAGGACAGAGGGTTAGACAAGGACAGAGGGTTAGACAGTGGGTTAGACAGGGACAGAGGGTTAGACAGAGGGTTAGACAGGGACAGAGGGTTAGACAGTGGGTTAGACAGGGACAGAGGGTTAGACAGAGGGTTAGACAAGGACAGAGGGTTAGACAAGGACAGAGGGTTAGACAGTGGGTTAGACAGGGACAGAGGGTTAGACAGAGGGTTAGACAGGGACAGAGGGTTAGACAGTGGGTTAGACAGGGACAGAGGGTTAGACAGAGGGTTAGACAGGGACAGAGGGTTAGACAGTGGGTTAGACAGGGACAGAGGGTTAGACAGAGGGTTAGACAAGGACAGAGGGTTAGACAAGGACAGAGGGTTAGACAGTGGGTTAGACAGGGACAGAGGGTTAGACAGAGGGTTAGACAGGGACAGAGGGTTAGACAGTGGGTTAGACAGGGACAGAGGGTTAGACAGAGGGTTAGACAAGGACAGAGGGTTAGACAAGGACAGAGGGTTAGACAGTGGGTTAGACAGGGACAGAGGGTTAGACAGAGGGTTAGACAGGGACAGAGGGTTAGACAGTGGGTTAGACAGGGACAGAGGGTTAGACAGAGGGTTAGACAGGGACAGAGGGTTAGACAGAGGGTTAGACAGGGACAGAGGGTTAGACAGAGGGTTAGACAGTGACAGAGGGTTAAACAGTGGGTTAGACAGGGACAGAGGGTTAGACAGAGGGTTAGACAGGGACAGAGGGACAGAGGGTTAGACAGGGACAGAGGGTTAGACAGAGGGTTAGACAGGGACAGAGGGTTAGACAGTGACAGAGGGTTAGACAGAGGGTTAGACAGGGAGAGGTTTAGACAGAGGGTTAGACAGGGACAGAGGGTTAGACAGAGGGTTAGACAGGGACAGAGGGTTAGACAGAGGGTTAGACAGTGACAGAGGGTTAGACAGTGGGTTAGACAGTGTCAGAGGGTTAGACAGAGGGTTAGACAGGGACAGAGGTTTAGACAGAGGGTTAGACAGGGACAGAGGGTTAGACAGAGGGTTAGACAGTGACAGAGGGTTAGACAGTGAGGGAGATGGAGAAAGTGAGAGTGAGAGAGAAATCAAACATCACTCTAACAGCATATTTCTGAGACTGCATCAAGGTTATTATAGTAAACTAAAACCAAAACTAAAACAAAAACTAATAATGAAAAAAACAGTTCAGTAAACTGAAATAAAACAATTAACAAACCCATTGAAAATGAAAACTATACTGAAACTATTATCTTTGACTCAAAACTAACTCAAAACTAACCGAATGATGTTCCGGCAAAAATCGAATGGGAATTTCAATGGGGATTTAAGCTTTTGGGAGTTTTCAAGCTACTGAATCTGGTGATTTAATATGCGGATGGTGACGCTTGTGCATCACAATCGCCAGCTAAAAGAGAAACACATCTAGGTGTCACGGCCGTCCTCCTCTTCATCTGAAGAGGAGAGGTGAGAAGGATCGGAGGACCAAAATGCAGCGTGATATGTGTTCATGTTGAATGTTTAATTAAAGAAAGAACGGAACACTGAAACACTATACAAAAACAGTAAACAAAATAACAACCGTGACGCTAATGCGAGCTGCGCTGAAACAAGCCATCAACATAGACAATCACCCACAAACAAACAGTGCAACCCAGGCTACCTAAGTATGATTCTCAATCAGAGACAACTAATGACACCTGCCTCTGATTGAGAACCATACTAGGCCGAAACATATAAATACCCAAATCATAGAAAAACAAACATAGACTGCCCACCCAACTCACGCCCTGACCATACTAAATAAATACAAAACAAAGGAAATAAAGGTCAGAACGTGACACTAGGTTGCTAACTTGATTCTTCTTACATGTACTAATAAAGTTAAAACGCATTGAACTGGTGTAAACAGAGTTTCTTTCCAACACATTGTTTTGGCTCTATTCCTTTTAAATCTAAGTCACATTGAGATAGACTTCTGGCAATGAATCCCTTTATCTACTTCCACAGAGTCAGGTGAACTCATTTTGATGTATCTGTGTGCAGTTTGAAGGAAGTTGCTGACAAGAAACTGTGCAATTGCTTTGTGCTCACACTAGTTAGCATTGGCTCGCAAAACTACCTCTAACTTCCTTCATACTGGATGCAGATATATGAACATGGTATCCACAAGTTCATCTGAAATTCTAAATCCCAAACTATCCCTTTAAAGTGACATCACAGAAGACACACAGAAAGTATGCAAACCAAGTGCTCCTAACTTCCCAAGCTTTCTGTCCCTAACATTAAAACTGAAACTAAAAACTAACTGAAACTAAACATCATTTCAAATGAAATATATATATATAAATATAACAGAAAAACACAAAATTATAATAACCTTCATACCAATCAGTCAGTATTACTTCTCACACAATCCTCATTATTAGAGTCAAACCCAAACATTAGCATTGCATTTTAAATGTGTTTTAATAGAAAGGCCTAAGCCAAGATACAACATCTCCCAGTTTGAGGACTATCTACTGTCTATGTCATAGTGTAGCTGGGTCTTAATGGAGCACAGCGGAGGCTGCTGATGGGCTCATAATAATGGCTTGAATGGAGAGAATGGAAGGGCATCAAACACATGGAAAACATGTATTTGATACCATTCCACCAATTCCGCTCCAGTCATTACCATGAGCCCGTCCTCTGCAGTTAAGGTGCCACCAACCTCCTGTGATCCAGCGCCCTCATAGGAAGATCCGGGAGGTTCACAGTAAAAGGTCAGGACCACATAAAAAGACTATCTAACAGTCAGCCCAGCCAAAATCAGCCTCATTGTATTATTCATTATTTTATGAAAGAAACAACATGTTAAGAGAAATAACAGACAAGACTTTCTACCGCCTCCCTAACTTGAGTAAAATGGCTATTTGTCATTTTCTCATGTTGCTTCCTCTGCTGTTTGAAATCCAAGGAAAAGTGTAGTCAGTCAGCAGTGTTGTTGTAAGATTGAGCATGTTTAAAAAGAACATCCTGCAACATAAACTCCTTTTTCACTTTCTATTGTTTAAAAAGGATGGCGCCTTTGTTGAGTGTTGCGTGACTGGTGGTCAGTGGTGTATAGTAATTAAGTAAAAATACTTCAGTCGTTTTTTGGGGTATCTGTACTTTAATTTACTATTTATATTTTTGACAACTTCTACTTTTACCATTGTACTTTTACATTTACATTTACATTTAAGTCATTTAGCAGACGCTCTTATCCAGAGCGACTTACAAATTGGTGCTTTCACCTTATGACATCCAGTGGAACAGCCACTTTACAATAGTGCATCTAGGTCTTTTAAGGGGGGAGGGGAGAAGGATTACTTTATCCTATCCTAGGTATTCCTTAAAGAGGTGGGGTTTCAGGTGTCTCCGGAAGGTGGTGATTGACTCCGCTGTCCTGGCGTCGTGAGGGAGTTTGTTCCACCATTGGGGGGCCAGAGCAGCGAACAGTTTTGACTGGGCTGAGCGGGAACTGTACTTCCTCAGTGGTAGGGAGGCGAGCAGGCCAGAGGTGGATGAACGCAGTGCCCTTGTTTGGGTGTAGGGCCTGATCAGAGCCTGGAGGTAGTGAGGTGCCGTTCCCCTCACAGCTCCGTAGGCAAGCACCATGGTCTTGTAGCGGATGCGAGCTTCAACTGGAAGCCAGTGGAGAGAGCGGAGGAGCGGGGTGACGTGAGAGAACTTGGGAAGGTTGAACACCAGACGGGCTGCGGCGTTCTGGATGAGTTGTAGGGGTTTAATGGCACAGGCAGGGAGCCCAGCCAACAGCGAGTTGCAGTAATCCAGACGGGAGATGACAAGTGCCTGGATTAGGACCTGCGCCGCTTCCTGTGTGAGGCAGGGTCGTACTCTGCGGATGTTGTAGAGCATGAACCTACAGGAACGGGCCACCGCCTTGATGTTATTTGAGAACGACAGGGTGTTGTCCAGGATCACGCCAAGGTTCTTAGCGCTCTGGGACGAGGACACAATGGAGTTGTCAACCGTGATGGCGAGATCATGGAACGGGCAGTCCTTCCCCGGGAGGAAGAGCAGCTCCGTCTTGCCGAGGTTCAGCTTGAGGTGATGATCCGTCATCCACACTGATATGTCTGCCAGACATGCAGAGATGCGATTCGCCACCTGGTCGTCAGAAGGGGGAAAGGAGAAGATTAATTGTGTGTCGTCTGCATAGCAATGATAGGAGAGACCATGTGAGGTTATGACAGAGCCAAGTGACTTGGTGTATAGCGAGAATAGGAGAGGGCCTAGAACAGAGCCCTGGGGGACACCAGTGGTGAGAGCACGTGGTGAGGAGACGGATTCTCGCCACGCCACCTGGTAGGAGCGACCTGTCAGGTAGGACGCAATCCAAGCGTGGGCCGCGCCGGAGATGCCAAAGTACTCGTTACATTTTGAATGTTTAGCAGAACAGGAAAATTGTGAAACTCACACTTAGCAAGAGAACACGTGGTCATCCCTACTGCCTATGTTCTGGCAGACTCACTAAACATATACTTCTTTACTTTTACTCAAGTATGACAATTGTGTACTTTCTCCACCAGTGCTGGTGGTGGTTTATAACTGCAAAATGCATGTTGGATGCATTACACGTTAGTGTCCAGCAGGTGAAGGCAGAGCAATGCAAAGGTCTACCAGGGTATGAATCATAGTACCAGTCACAGGCCAATGGATTTTATCGCCATGTTTGAATGTTTCATTGTTTGCATTGTGAATTAGATTCACTTTATTAACTGATTGACTTTGTGATCAATTGATCAACTACCTGATTGTCTAACAGACTTCTCCTCTGGTGACTTCCCTAGGCCATGGTTGTACCTCCCTTCTCCGCCCCCCTCCCTCTCCTAGTGGCTCTGCTTCAGCTTGCAGTACTACCTCTTGTCCACACGGGGGCGTACTACAGACACAAGCAGCACCCGCAGCAGCATCAGCCCGCACCACACCTGTCCCACATGGGCATAGGGGGTAAGGAGCAGCACCCTCAGCAGCATTGGCCGGGAAAAGAGATGCCCCACATGCAGTACCCCCAGTACAGAAAAGAGATCCCACAGATGTCCATGCACATGGGCAAGACGAACCCCCACAAGGGTGGAGTAGTCAACAGTGGACAGGATAAAGGTGAGACCGAAGGGCAATCTCAAATGACATGTGACTCTGGTCAAAAGTAGGCCAGTAGTATGTTACTTATATTAAAATTATGTCAATCTTCAATGTTTATTACCTTAACCTAACTCAAGTGTTAGGACACACACTCTGCCATCTTGGAATGTTTAGACTGAATGGACATCTTATCCCCCACAGGTCAAACCATCCCTAGTGGGGCAGTGGGAGGTCTCCCTGGGGGTCTGCCAGGAGAGCAGGGCCCAGCTGGGCCTCCCGGACCTGAGGGTCCCTCTGGGCCTCCAGGACCTCCCGGGGAAGGACAGCCAGGAGGGGAAGGAAAACCAGGCCACGCTGGTCCCCCAGGATTCCCTGGAGTAGGAAAACCAGGACTCCCAGGAATTCCAGGCAAGCCAGGCAGCATAGGAGAGCCAGGAGTACCTGGAGAATTGGGCCCCAGCGGGAGGGAGGGTCCGATGGGGCAGCCAGGTCCTCAGGGGTCCCCTGGTCCTTCAGGTCTTCCAGGGATAGGAAAACTAGGGGCTGGGGGGTTGCCAGGACAACCAGGATCCAGAGGAGAGCCAGGATACAAAGGCCTGCCGGGACTACCAGGATTACCAGGACCCAAGGGTGACAAGGGGATTGGACAGCCAGGACAGCCAGGCCACAAGGGACTAACAGGACCTCCTGGACCTCCAGGACAGGGAGGGATGCCTGGTGTGGGCAAGCCTGGAATGAATGGCATGTCAGGGCCACCAGGAGGACCAGGGAAACCAGGCCTCCCTGGAGAGCAGGGGCTGGCTGGACCAGCAGGAGAGGGCGGAGAGCCCGGTCCACCAGGGCTGCCAGGTCAGGGAAAACCTGGCCAGAATGGTCTGCCGGGACAACCAGGAATGCCCGGTGGGAAAGGGCACCCAGGCCCTCCAGGTTTTCCAGGGAAGCATGGATTGCCTGGATTCGGAAAACCAGGATTCCCAGGACCCAAAGGAGATAAGGGGATGGGTGGGATGCCTGGAGGCCCAGGACCAAAGGGAGACAAGGGCCATGGAGGACTGCCTGGTATGCTAGGACAGCCTGGATCAATTGGACCAGCTGGTCCCCTTGGCCCTATGGGACCCCCTGGAGGTCTGGGTCAACCAGGGCCAAAAGGCGAGGCTGGCGAAGGAGGTCATAAGGGGTTGCCTGGTGGGCAAGGGGAGCCTGGTCCTACTGGACTGACTGGTCAGAATGGCTTCCCTGGAGAGGGAGGAGAGCCTGGGCCAAGGGGTCCCACTGGGCCTGTAGGACCCCAAGGGGAAGGCGGACACAAAGGGTTACCAGGCGCCCCTGGCATTCCAGGCCTACCTGGGCCAAAGGGAGAGGGAGGACTTCCAGGCGAGAAGGGTCCCCAAGGTCCTAAGGGCATTCCAGGTCTGGGAGGTGCAGGTGGGCCGATCGGACCTCCTGGTGCTCCTGGGTCTAAAGGTGACAGCGGACCTCCTGGTCTTCCCGGCGTTGATGGTAAGGGAAACCCAGGTGTCCCTGGTCCTCTTGGACCTCCAGGTAAAGAAGGTCCTGGAGGACCACCGGGAAGCCCAGGCCAGCCAGGTCCACCTGGTCCCCCAGGGCCTCCCGGACCCACTGACATGGGAGCAGTCCTCCCTGAGATGGGTTTTCCTCCTGGGCTGGACGGAGTCAAGACTGCCGGTTATGGCAAGAAGGGAACATATGGAGGAAACGGAGGAGAAGTGATGGGCCCCAACGGCCTGGAGATGCCCGCGTTCACGGCTCTGGTGACCACGCCCTTCCCACCTGTGGGCACGGCTGTGGTGTTTGACAAGATCCTGTACAACGGCCGTCAGAACTACAACCCCCAGACAGGCGTGTTTACCTGCGACATGCCCGGGATCTACTACTTTGCCTACCACATCAGCTGCAAAGGGGCCAACGTGTGGGTGGCGCTGATGAGGAACGATGAGCCTGTGATGTACACATATGATGAGTATAAAAAGGGCTTCCTGGATCAGGCGTCGGGGAGCGCAGTGTTACCTCTACAGCCCGGGGACACCGTGTACCTCCAGCTACCCTCGGACCAGGCCGCAGGACTATACGCTGGCCAATACGTCCACTCCTCCTTCTCTGGGTACTTGTTGTACCCCATGTAAGAACACCAACCTTCGGAGAGGAAGAGATGGTCACAAAGAGAGAGAATGTTGGAGAAATGTAAACATTGATTATAGAATTCTTTAAATTGATATGTTGTTTTAAAAACATCAATTATCTGCTGAGATTGACGCTGTTGAGATCGACAGTGACGGGAGGACATGTCGGACCATCCCAGGGAAATTCTGAGAGAGGAGTGTGCTTGTGTGAGGGTACATATATGCAGTTTTTAATAACAATTTATGTTGGGGTACAAAGATTGCTGTATCTATCTACTGGTCTGAGAAGTTGTCACAACAACACTGCATTAAAATATTACATTACAGCAACTGGGTTCATTTATTGTAAAATGTGGTGATATATATTGGTTTGATTTATAGTACAGCACAGACTGATGTGGAGACTGTAGAAGAAAGAATGGGATATCTGAGGTATATATTTAGTATTGTGTTATTCCCAGCCCCTACATGTTCCTATTCAAACTGGCAGCTGCCAGAAACAAAACTGTGGCAAAGAATGTACATTGGATAACTTTAAAAAGAAAACGAAAGAAAATAAATTGAATAGCTATATTGGCACCTGAACTTTTGTATTACGGTACTTATAAAATGGCAATTGAAAACCAATAGACAGTTCAAGATTCACATAAAGTGGTGCTATCATTTATGTGACATTTTAGTTTGTTACATAACTTTGTTGTTTTGTTTTTGTTTGATTTGTGTGATTATTTTTTGTTGTTACTTTTGCAGACAAGCATCATCTGTGATGTTTATAGGGGTGATTTTGTTGCATGAAATGGATGGGAATATAATGCATTATGGGTGTATTGGTTCAAAGCGATGCCTCTTGCGACACATAAAGAGTAATCCTCCAACAGACACTGACTAGCCCACAAAAATGAAAACCACTGCTCTCATTACAAAGCCCCTTCTTGCTGTATGTGTCTGTTGTCAGCTGAATGAAGCAGTAGCACTATACTGACAGGGGTATGAAACAAGTTTGACCAACAGATAGACACTCATTTAGATGGCCAATACGGTTATGTAAGTAGGATAGGAATTGATAATCAATTGTGAATAACTTTTGAAAAAGAGAATTGAATGAATGAATTACTCTGGGGAAAATGGTGTGTAGGCCTGTTCCCTCTGGGTTCAGCAGTACAGAATTTAAGTCATTGGGTTAAAGGTACTGTATGTGGAGGTTAAGATTGAAGGTTAATAAATACTTTGATGTCAATTAGCGAGAATAATGCCCAAAATAAACCAGGAGGAGGTGTTTGTGGTTACAAGATAGTGAGGAGAATTATAGACAACGAATATAGACAAAGAATAGAATGTCAAAAGAGAGAGGGGGAAGGGTGAAAATGCCTTGCTGCATGCCCCCTCCCTCACCTCTCACCCACCTATATATCCCTATACCTCACCCCTCTAGTCTACCCTTCCTTTCTACCCATCCCTACCCTTCTACCCCTCCCCTGACTCCAGGTATCAATTCTGTTTTCTATCTTTATTTCAGTCCATGGTGCTAAACACAGTATAATCTAGAAGAAAAAGAAACGCACACCTATTAAGACGAGGTGCTGGCTAGCGGAGTAGAAAACTTGAAAATAAAAGAAAGCCGCAAACTCTAGGAGCTCAGGTGCAAAAATGTAATTACCAACGTTTCAACAGCCAAGGATTATACCCTGATGAAGACAGCTTGGCTGTCGAAACGTTGGTAATTACATTTTTGCATCTGAGCTCTTAGAGTGTGCGGCTCTCTTTTATTTTCAAGCTAAACACAGTATAACCAAACAAAACCTTGAGTTTTTATGTTTTTACTGTTATACTGTAGATGTTGTTTTTTAAATAAAGATGATTTAACTAAAAGGTCATGCGTTATTCTTACTTTAATATATATCAAAACATGTATCATTTTATTGTGTGACACTGATAAGTGCATATCAGATAAGTCCAGTTCACCAGTCAATTCAATAAAGTAATTTTACTTGCCCCGGATGGCCACTGGCTCTGTCTTGATCATATTGCTCTTGACTGATATGTCATATTGAGAAGAGATGAGCATTCTGTGCTGCCAGAGACAGACAGATACTCTAAGTTGACTCGCCCATGGTTATTAAATGGTATCATATGCTCAAGACAAAGATGAATAAGTTAAATAGGATTCATCCTATAGCTTCTTCTATCACACATTTTTTGGCACATCTATTGAGTACCACTTGAGGGTGTGGCAAAACGTAATGTTCATTTTAATCAAATGTGTTATTGTATTTCGTCGTTTTAAGAGGTGCTTTCTTTTTTCCTCAAAATACAAAGGGAAACGCGTCTGGTGTCTTACCAACAATTATGTTTCCGTGATGGAAAACGAAGCAGACAAAAAAAATAGTCAATGGACCAGTCTCGAAAGGCTCACGAAGGATGTTGAGAGAAAAAGGGATGCTGCGACTGATGTGATGCGCGTGCGCAGTGCGCACAACGCATGTGTCTTGTCCTCTATTCAGCCGGCTTCTATCTATTCACCCAGCTTCTATTCATCTTGGCATTTAGACATATTTAGGTACGGTAGTAGCTCGCTAACTACGTTCATTCAGCATCTCAGTAACAAACGGTAAGAATCCTCAATTAATTGTTATTTTTAAACTACTTTACGGTGAATTACTGCATTCAAGGCTATTTTCAGTACGCTAGCCAGTTAGCGATTGCTAACGTACGTTAGCATTACAATTTATTAGCAGGTGAAATATGGATGACACATGGATGAACCGATAAATAGGTGAAACGTTTGCATACAAAGACATTTATGCAGCGAGAGTGTGATCTCGATAACCTCCTTTCCAAGAGGACAATGAATGAATCCGCTTAACATAGCTAGCTAACCTGACCAACTGCTTGTGAAAGTTATGCTAGCTAACGTTAAATAGCGAACGTTAGCAAAGCTTTCCCAGTTGCCAGAGGCAGAGAAATATGCAACTAGCTACTATTCATATCTATTGATGCTATATTACGGTTGATAAAACAACTTAAATAATAAGCTTCTAATATTCAATTGTTTAAGTGTATAGAAGTAATAGAAGACTGATCATCACATCTCAGTGTGTCTGTCTGCATGGATCAACTCTTTGTCATTGTCATGGATTCATGGATTATGCATGTAAAGAACGCATATGCTCATTATTGATGAATCAGATGTGGGCAAAATAAATTATAAAATGTACAACAAGTCAAATAAGACAAATTATTGTTGTATGGTTTTTGGGTAAGCAGGTTGTTACCATGACGTCTCGTGTGGGCACTCGAGCTGCAGGTACTGATGGGAGTGACTTCAAACACAGAGAGAAGGTGGCCTCACACTACCAGATGAGGTAATCAGTCATGTCTGCTGGCTGGCTGGCTGGGTGGCTGGCTGTATGCCTGTGTATGTCTCTGCGCTTGTTTGTCTGCCTGTCTGTCTGTCTGCGCTTGCCTTTCTGTCTGTCTGAGTGTGCCTGCCTGTCTATTACCATATTGTTTATAGATATCCATTAACCATACTGTCTCAACTCCCTCTCCCCCTTTTCCCTGTGTCTCCAGCGCCTCGCTAAAGTCTGAGATCCGGAAACTCAACTTTGTCCACCTGCTGCTCTGGCTCCTGGTGGCGGCCCAGGTGATCGTCAGCAAACTTGACCTGGTGCCAAGCGATACAGTGGCTGAGCCCTACAGATGGGAGTACCCCTACCTGATCAGTCTCTTTCCACTGGTCACCGGCAGCCTGTCGCTGCCCAAGAACAACATCAGCTACCTGGTGATCTCCATGATCAGCTCAGGCCTGTTCTCCATCGCTCCACTCTTCTACGGCTCCATGGAGATGCTCGGCGAGGCCCAGCAGCTGTACCGCCACGGCAAGGCTTACCGCTTCATCTTTGGCTGGGCGGCGGTCACCGTCATGTACCTGGTGATGGTGGTGGCGGTGCAGGTGCACGCCTGGCAGATCTACTACAGCAAGAAGCTGCTGGATGCCTGGTTTGACTCCACACAGGAGAAGAAGAAGAAGTGATGAGGATGTTTTGTGGGTTTTGAGGCTAGGGGAAAACTGTTTGTGTTTTTCTCTCTGTCTTTAGGTTGCATATATTAGTATATTCTGTTATTTATTTATTACCTCATGCAATCACTGGCTATTATGTCTTTCCAGATGGTCTATCCAACACACATTTTCTCGCCAAAACATGCATACTCTCTCTCTCCATTTCAAAGACACTCAGGTGTATACATTTTCTCTCAAATACACAAACAATTAGTGGCGCAGCGGTCTAAGGCACTGCATCTCAGTGCTAGAGGTGTCACTACAGACCCAGCATCGTTAGGGTTTGGCTGGGGTCGGCCGTCATTTTAAATAAGAATTTGTTCTTAACCGACTTGCCTAGTTAAATAAAATAAATGAAAATAAAAGCAATTCTCTACTTTGTTTATCTGGCCTCAGAGAATAAACGATAGAGACTGCAGCTCCTTCTGAGACCACAATATTTACAGCTGTTGTGAAGCATTTAGACGTATGAACCAAGCCCTTGTGTGAGACTGCAGCATGACGGAGGATCTCTACTGACTCTTTGTCTTAACAGTGGAGGAATGAGGGCTGGACTAGTTTGTTGTCACGGTTTCAGTAAATTGACATCCGGCGACTAGTCTGTCAATATTGAAAGCCCTGTAATGCATGCGCACAAGTACTGTGTAAAGCTTGAGACTGAGAGACATGGGATGCTGTGTTTTAAAGGCAAAAAAATGTATGCATCATTGTGCTAAGTTGGCCTGACAGGTTAGTCTTGTGTCTTGACAGCTATCAAGGGGTCTTGATTTGTCCCTGTAATGTGCCCAAACTGTAGTGCTCATCTGGGTTTTTGTCAATACCAGTCAATTCATATAGTAAACCAAATATAAATTCCAAATTATCATTGATAAGCATGGAAGAGAATTGGAATTTCAGTGTACTTCCTGAATTGACTGGATTTGAAATGGAATTGACCCCAACCCTGGTGCTCATCATTCATATATCTCTTAAATGTTCTGTATGCTTGACCCTTTGCTCCCTGACTTTTTATGATTATGTTTTTACCACCAATAAAAAGGGAAATTAAATCCTTGTTGTCTTGATTGTGTCTTTAGTTGTCTTGATTGTTACAAACCTTGTGATGTGCTTGATGAGTAGTTTCATCACAGTTGCTTTCACCATATAATCACTTATGTGTCACAGTAACCTTTGAAATTAAGCAAAACATGTCTAGTAAAAGTCAGTATAGAGGAAACCACATCACACAGAGTCACATATTTCATATAAAACGAAATTTCTCAACCTGCTCCTATGCAGTGTTGTAAAGTACTTTAGTAAAAAATACTTGAAAGTACTACTTAAGTAGTTTTACTTCACTACATTCCTAAAGAAAAGTATTTACTTTTTACACAATACATTTTCCTTGACACCCTAAAGTACTCTTTACATTTTAATGCTTAGCTGGACAGGAAAATGAGCAAATTCACACACTTAGTGGTGGAGCGTGCCCCTGGCTATCCGTAAATTAAAATAAGACAATGATGCTGTCTGGATTGCTTAATATAAGGAATTTGAAATGATTTACACTTTTACTTTTGATACTTAAGTAAATTTTAGCAATTATATTTACTTTTGACACTTGTGTGTAATTCAAACCAAATACTTTAGCCTTTTACTCAAGTAGTATTTTACTGGATGACTTTCACTTGAGTCATTTTCTATTAAGGTATCTTTACTTTTACTCAATTATGAAATTCGGGTACTTTTTCCACCACTGTTCCTAGGCAGAAAAAAATACGTAAAATAGTTGAGTCACTACTGCGCGCTCCGCTGTATGCCACGTACAGGTTTACGTCGACAAGCGGGCAGACTTCCTCGTGTGAGGCTAGGATTCTGTGTTTGCCAGCCCTGGTTAAAGATTTTGGCTGACAAGGTCCTGAGAGAAATACCGACACAACAGTGGGATTAAGTCGTCCAAGTACAGGTGGGATACATATAGCTGTCTGTTTCGATATGGCTAATATTGACAACCTGGATCACAGTTAGCATTTCAACCTAACGAATGATACTAGCATCGGGTTATGTTTTTAAAGTCACATTTGTTTTATTTTCTCAAAGACCTCTCTCAAATTGTATACTTAATGTTATCGGTGCAATGATATTGTTTTTTTTGTATTAAATTAAGTCGAAGTTTCATTCTCTGATGCTAAACTGTGAATTATTTTGCAGGAAGTCAACAATTCTAACTATAAATGGGAGTTTTGAGTTGGTCTGTATTTGGCATGGTTCTACATCCTGTCAGTTGCAGGAAAATTGGCTATGTAATGATCCAACTTGGCTTTCTTACTAGCTAGTTAGCGAGTTACATTCGTTTTGACACCTCTAACAACAATACAATTATCTAGTTATGTTAACTAACAATATAACCAGTGCAACAGATTTTGAGCCAGAGTTAGTTATTGGCATAACAGCAAACTAACGAGCTGTCAAATTACCACGCTAGGTAACGTTAGCTGTCATGAATCACTGCAAATAAAATGACAAGCTGTAATCCCGAACCTCGCCCTTTCATTAGTCAGCAAGTTAATGGAATGACTTCTGTACAAGCCTTATGTTAAATTGAGATGGGTGTCATAACTTGCTATATTATGCGAACTATCTAGACGGACACCTTTTGTTGGTAGCTAATTTAGCTAGCTTGTTTGCTAGCCAAAGGCCAGACCAACAAGTTCACATCAAGATCAACTAAAGTAGTTGCATTTGACGTGATTGAATCTATATATTGTAATTGTTTTTTGATAAAAGGCCTATCTGGGTGTGGACTGGATAGGGAAGGGATTGGTCATCATAAACTAATCAGTTCAGCTAGTTGTGTCATGAATCATGATCCACTCAACACATTCTACAAACTCACTCTTTCAATTCAAGTTAGTACTTGGCCTATATAGGCCCAAGTCTCTTTGTGGGGATGCATAAGAACCGGCCTGCCAGCACAGCCTGGCATTTTTGTTTTTTTACTTTTGAAGCAGAACTGTGTACTATATAGTAAAGTGGTTCCTAGAGGGCAGTGACCACTGACCAGCTGTAGTGCATTCTATGTCATGCAAAGGTAAAGATGAGTGAATCCAATTGGGTTGCTAGATGAATGATTATTCAATTTTCCCATGGTCCAAACTCTTTGTATCTGAAGGATGTTTTAACTGATTGTGCTGATCTGTTTTTCAATGGTTGTTTGTGGCTCACTAATCATCTATAGCAGTGGTTCCCAAACTGGGGTGTGGGGGACGCATGACAAAATATCTAGAATTGCAGGAAATGAACTTTAAACCTGCACAATTCTCTTCACCAACAAGAGTGGTGTGAACAGTTTGTCATGAACAGTGCTTGTTCCTATAGAAACCTACATGATTCCTGTGTAATGTTCCATCTCCTTCCTGTTGTGATGTCCCCTCCAGAGGTGGGAGCAGTAGACTGTACCATGAACGGACAACTGGACCTGAGCGGCAAGCTGATCATCAAGGCCCAGCTGGGCGATGACATCAGACGCATCCCCATCCACAATGAGGACATCACCTATGACGAGCTGGTGCTGATGATGCAGCGTGTCTTCAGGGGCAAGCTGCAGAGCAACGATGAGGTCACCATCAAATACAAGGACGAGGGTAAGCATGGAAGGGGACTGGGCCGTTCTGGAATAAGATGGATTATCACAATACTGGTAGTCAGTGTGCTGCTAACTACTTAGCTTCCTCCACTGTCCGACTGCCCCATACTGGGCTCAAACCAGTGATCCTCTGCTTAGCAACACAAATGACAGCCCTCCTTGACAACGTGTAAACCGATAGAACCATACAAAAGGTACCAATTTGGATGGCTCCATCCGCAACATTTTAAGATAGCTGTGAAATAAGTTTACGTTCTTAACTCCGTTGCGCTAGCTAGATGCCATCTGATGCCTCAACATTTAGCTGCTCCCTGCTGGTAATGGAAACGGATGTTCTCTCCATACACTTGAGAATGCATCCTCTCCTTTTTTAGAGTTATTATTGGAAGTAAGAGAATATGTTAATGTGAGGGTTTCTACCTCACAGCTTTCACCAATTCAGTCATTTCACAAAAGTCATTATCTTAGGAAATAAGGATTCATTGTGAAAGTATTGGAACGTGGCCTAATTCTGATTTGGGTTCTGAATGATTTTCCCTGCTCTCTTCTCTTCCTGTAGATGATGACCTCATTACTATTTTTGACAGCTCGGACCTGTCTTTCGCCATCCAGTGCAGTAGGATCCTCAAACTCACTCTCTTCGGTAAGATATTATCATACACAACATAACCATCCCTTCCTTTTTTACTATAGGCCTACGTACTGCTGTGCCAAGCACGCCCATCCTTGAATAATCAAAACAACTTGATTTTTCCCGTAGGATATTAAAGTAGGCTCCTTCTGTTTTTCTAGTCTTTGTTATGGTACTGTACTATATAGAACTTATTTCCTTGTTATCCTCTTGAATGCTCATTCTGACTGTTCCATTCCAACAGCACCCTCTCTCCAAAAGTTAAGGTTCATTTCCAGGAACATGCCACAGGGAGGCAGTCTAGTCTCATAGTTTGACATTGAACCTGAGGTCTTCATAGATCTACCTGAACTTGATTACCCGAGATCCGACCCAGTCACATTTTGTAGTTAACCCTCGGATCCCGGGTAGGATCCCGGGTAGGATCCCGCTCGGTGGCCACGGGCCTCGGATCTTTGTGAAAATATGTGAAATACTGACCGGATCCCAAATGAAATTTGAAGAGTTTAGTTCCTAAACAACATTTCATACATTTTAAATGTTATATTAGGGCTGAATGACTGTCAGGGGGGGTCCCTTTTCATCAAATCAGATGTCATTTTGTGACAAAAAGGCAAATATGCTTTATTAAAACAAGCCATTTATGTGATGTGGGGTAAAATAGCCTACTTGTTGTGAGAGAGGAGGATGCAACAGCGGAAAAGAGTGATAGCACCTAGACTATATAAAGTGAGTTTCTGAAACATTGAGTCAGTCGTTCTTTGCTGACGTGAAGAAGAAACTGAATGAAAGACCGTAGAGGGAGGAAAAAACAGTCATCTGTATACCCCTCATTTATGTACATTGTGGATATGAAGGGGAAAAGGGTTGCCCATATTGTCAAGACCTGAGCTATTTAATTAGATTTATTTATTCAATTTACTACTTTATTTAGGGTATTTCATTTATTTTTTAAAGCTTGGCCTATTTAGTAGGCTTTTGCTATTTAATTTGGCTATTTCCTTTGTTTAAAACCCCCTAGAGTCGATGTCTGTGCCCCGGTGGAACTCTCATTAGCATAATAATATCTGCATAAAAATGTCAGTTTCAGCTAGACATTGTTTATTTTTTTGCATTGGATCCGTCTCAGTCCACCGCATCTGCTGATGTCACTTCCGCACCCCAGGCTTAGACGGGGCTTACCTAGACAGTTGTGTGTTCAAATAACAGTTGAACTAATGTTGAATGTCTCGAGTCAAGTGTGATATTTGTCAGCATAAAGATGAGTGACTCATTTATGCTCTAGATTTGTGGCTTTCGTTCAAAATAAATAAGCTATATAATTAATAGTTATTTACACATTCTTTCTGATCGTCTTTAATAAAGAACAGATATTTGACTAAGTTAATCTGTTCATGTTTGCGTGTGTGCGTTAGACTCATTGCCGTAGGCTTATCTGCAGAAATATAGTATTTCTAATGTTGGAAGGCTGCCGATTTGATTGTGTAATGCATGGATAGGAATAAGAAATATCAGGACAACTTGTCTCTTCAACTCTCAGGACAGTAGGACTACACAGCCGTGGCGTGGATTACTTTTCGATCAAACCCATATCCCAACCAGACTGATCCTGGGCCTAAAGGCTATATCTCCATTTAATTTAGAACAAAAAATATTAGGCTATTATATGAGTTAGACCTGAGTTGTAGAACGACATATTTTGTTAGGCTATAACACTTGCTAGCATCCTAAAATCACCAAATAAAAATCCTTGAATCTAAAAAAATGTGGTCAACAGAAACATGCAATTATAGCGTTGGTATACTGAACTCTAGATCAGGGATCTTCAACTATTTTCATCCACAGGCCGATTTTTTTATATTTTTTTTATAATAAATAAATAATAATAATTAGAAAATTATTTAGCGGATGTCGGGTGTCTGGAACATTAAACAATTTTTGTCAACTGCAAATTGATTGCAAGAAGCCCAAACAGAGATAATATTTGACTGAATCATTTAAAACCTTGCTTACATTTGCATATGATCATGTCTCTCTACTATGCGGGGGAATATTTTAACAGATTTCCAAAATTCAAATCACTTGGGGCTGATATCCTGGTGTTTATACAGTCTTATGTCCAGCAATGAAAATTATAAAATTAAAATATATTTGTTTTTCTCAAAAAACATGTGAGGCCAAATAAAACCACCTTGCGTGGCAGTAAAGCTAAAGAATAATGTTTCTTATCAGTTTAAGTCGGATACAGACCTGACCCAATTTGGATCAAATTCTCTCTCAGGTTGGACATGTTGTCTGATCTGGTCCACCTCGTATCCGAACTGGACCGGATATTGATTTCCCCCCCAAAATACTGGATCCTGTTGATTGGGTAGAAATGTAATGGTTCGGATCTCAATTTTTGGATCCAAGTAGACCTCGACATTGAACTCCTAATTCGTACCCCTTGACACTTTGTTTTTCTCTCCTGCCACTATCATCCCAAAGGCAGTGTTCTTATGCTGGTTGGTTAGTAGAGGCACCAAGCTATACTTGAAAGTTATTATCATTTTTGTAATACTTTTCACATGTCTCTCAGGAGTTGAGCTCCATCTCGGGATCCATGTTGTCAACCCCTTTTCAGAGAGTTTTAAGAGTGTGCTCTGCAAAGGATGGCAGATGGACGACGAGGACTTTTGTCTGGTTTTGTCTGCTTTAGGCCTAGTCATCATAATGCCTTCTGATCTTCTGCCAGTGCCAGAGACATCCCTGTGTGTGTCCGTGTGTCCGTGTCACAGTATTGTACTCTGGCCATGTGTTATGCTTCCGCCTTTGTTTCACAGTGCAGAAATGTCAGATATGCGTAACTATGTACACAAACACACCTCTCCCTCTCCAATGCCAGCAGGCCCCATGATGTAATATCCTGTGCTCTTGTTCCCAATTACAACCCAGTGTCCCTGAACTATCCCTGCTATTATTAGAGAGGGAGCGGCAGAAAGTAAATGTTTTGGGGATATTTGACTCCATCCCGAGACGTTAGTGCCGAGGCCTGGAGCGCCAGCACGTGCCGCCGGCCGTGACCTCACGTGTAGTCGATATTCCCAGACATGTGTACAGGGATTGGGAGCAGGAGGGAAGAGTAGGATTCATCCCGACGGTCCGTCTCCATCCAGGGCCTTTTTCTGACCCGCTGGGTCTCTGCTCACACAGGAATCTGGAATTCTGTCTGTAGAATGCCCTTGTATGTCATATACTACAGTCACATTGTCACATATACCATGTGTCCAAAGCTCCCATCATGCATTTCAACTGAGCTTTATTTGTTGGGCTTCCTGTAGTGTAGAACCGTGCTCATCTGTCTGTACTAGTTGTGGTCCAGGAGTTGAGTGTTGGTCTCATCCCTGTTCCCCATTGAGTACACTACTTCTAGCCAGAGCCACAGCCTTAGTGTCGCTTTGTGGTTTCAGTCATGTGGTTTCTGTGTCGAGCCAGAGTACTGTGGGACTGCTCATCTCCCTGCTCTTTTTGTACCCATTGATGGGCATACTCTCCCTCTCCAACTGTGCCCCTATAATCTCTATCTATTGATTCATTCCAGTGCTGATGAGGATTGTGTTGTGCTATGGCAGCCTGTAAGACTGGGACTCATTGAGATGATACAAGGTTCCCAAACTTTTTCACTCCGGCTCCCTCTCCAGCATTGGGGAACATCTTCCCCCTGCGTCTATTTCTATGGGCAGAAGCTTTGTTCATGACACAAACTGTTCACACTCCTCTGCATTCACACATGACCAAAATAAATGTACTGGATGTTATAGTGATCAGAAGGACTGTCTGGTACAGATCACTGTATCCTATAGCTCTGGGAGGCTGCAGGGTGGATGGAGAGAGATTGAAGAGGTGATCCTTACCATTGTGAAGTTCCATACCACTATATATTTGAACTGTAATAATGTTATATTGTCTCACACTGATTTTGTCTCGTACTCTTCTCACTCTTCCCCCAATATATCCCCTCCCTAGCTTTCTTTCTCTCTCCCTCTCTCGCTGTCTGTCTCTCTCTCTTTGTCTCTCGCTCTCAATTCAATGGCAATGTGCCACAAATCTTGCTGCTGTGATTGCCTACTGTGTTATTTGGCCTAACATGAAGGGGAGTTTATCAATATTGTATTTGTTTTTAAATTGTTTATGGGTCTGAGTGATCTGTGGGAAATACACTGAACAAATCAAATTGTATTTGTCACATACACATGGTTAGCAGATGTTAATGCGAGTGTAGCGAAATGCTTATGCTTCTAGTTCTGACCATGCAGTAATATCTAACAAGTCATTTAACCTAGCAATTCCACAACTACTACCTTATACACACAAGTGTGAAGGGATAAAGAATATGTACATAAAGATATATGAATGAGTGATTGTACAGAACGGCATAGGCAAGATGCAGTAGATGGTATCGAGTACAGTATATACATATGAGATTAGTAATGTAGGGTATGTAAACAAAGTGGCATAGTTTAAAGTGGCTAGTGGTACATGTATTACATAAAGATGCAGTAGATGATATAGAGTACAGTATATACATATGAGATGAGTAATGTAGGGTATGTAAACATTATATTAAGTAGCCTTGTTTAAAGTGGCTAGTGATAAAAACATTTCCATCAATTTCCATTATTAAAGTGAGCTGGAGTTGAGTCAGTATGTTGGCAGCAGCCACTCAATGTTAGTGGTGGCTGTTTAACAGTCTGATGGCCTTGAGAGAGAAGTTGTTTTTCAGTCTCTCGTTCCCTGCTTTGATGCACTTGTACTGACCTCGCCTTCTGGATGATAGCGGGGTGAACAGGCAGTGGCTCGGGTGGTTGTTGTACTTGATGATCTTTATGGCCTTCCTGTGACATCGGGTGGTGTAGGTGTCCTGGAGGGCAGGTAGTTTGCCCCCGGTGATGCGTTGTGCAGACCTCACTACCCTCTGGAGAGCCTTACGGTTGTGGGCGGAGCAGTTGCCGTACCAGGCGGTGATACAGCCTGACCGGATGCTCTCGATTGTGCATCTGTAGAAGTTTGTGTGCTTTTGGTGACAAGCCGAATTTCAACCAGCCTCCTTCACAACGCTGTCTGTGTGGGTGGACCAATTCAGTTTGTCCGTGATGTGTACGCCGAGGAACTTAACTTACTAGCCTCTCCACTACTGTCCCGTCGATGTGGATAGGGGGATGCTCCCTCTGCTGTTTCCTGAAGTCCACAATCATCTCCTTTGTTTTGTTGACGTTGAGTGTGAGGTTATTTTCCTGACACCACACTCCGAGGGCCCTCACCTCCTCCCTGTAGGCCGTCTCGTCGTTGTTGGTAATCAAGCCTACCACTGTAGTGTCGTCCGCAAACTTGATGATTGAGTTGGAGGCGTGCATGGCCACGCAGTCGTGGGTGAACAGGGAGTACAGGAGAGGGTTCAGAACGCACCCTTGTGGGGCCCCAGTGTTGAGGATCAGCGGGGAGGAGATGTTGTTACCTACCCTCACCACCTGGGGGCGCCCCGTCAGGAAGTCCAGTACCCAGTTGCACAGGGCGGGGTCGAGACCCAGAGTCTCGAGCTTGATGACGAGTTTGGAGGGTACTATGGTGTTGAATGCTGAGCTGTAGTCGATGAACAGTATTCTCACATAGGTATTCCTCTTGTCCAGATGGGTTAGCGCAGTGTGCAGTGTGGTTGTGATTGCGTCGTCTGTGGACCTATTTGGGCGGTAAGCAAATTGTAGTGGGTCTAGGGTGTCCGGTAGGGTGGGGGTGATATGGTCCTTGACTAGTCTCTCAAAGCACTTCATGATGATGGAAGTGAGTGCTACGGGAGGGTAGTCGTTTAGCTCAGTTACCGTAGCTTTCTTGGGAACAGGAACAATGGTGGCCCTCTTGAAGCATGTGGGAACAGCAGACTGGGATAAGGATTGATAGAATATGTCCGTAAACACACCAGCCAGCTGGTCTGCACATGCTCTGAGGATGCGGCTGGGGTTGCCGTCTGGGCCTGCAGCCTGGCGAGGGTTAACACGTTTAAATGTTTTACTCACGTCGGCTGCAGTGAAAGAGTCTGCAGGTTTTGGTAGCGGGCCGTGTCAGTGGCACTGTATTGTCCTCAAAGCGGGCAAAAAAGTTATTTAGTCTGTCTGGGAGTAAGACATCCTGGTCTGCGACGGGGCTGGTTTTCTTTTTGTAATCCGTGATTGACTGTAGACCCTGCCACATACCTCTTGTGTCTGAGCCGCTGAGCCGCGATCAACTGATTAATCACGTAACTAATTAACTAGGAAGTCGGGGCACCAAGGAAAAATATTCAGATTACAAAGTTATCATTTCCTAAAATAACTTTTCAGATATTTTATCTGATCAATTAGTCTTCGAATTAATGAATTATTTATTTTACCTCACGTTAGTCTCATTCCAAATTGTTGGTTATCTGCACGAACCCAGTCTTCACTGAGTCATCCATACATCAATTGTCTTAAATCATTTATTTATTACTAAGTAATTCACAGAAATGCATAAACAAGCAAGGTAAATGTAATGATAGGAGGATGTGCCCTAGTTGGCTAAACCGGCATTGCGGCTTGTTAGACAAAAAGGGGAAGTGGTGGTCGACTAAAGTCATTACAGAGTTAATAATTATAACAATTGAAATGCTATTCCTTTACACATGAACGCTCACTCATTCGGGAACAATTGCAATCAATATATATATATATTTACGCTCAGTGTGTCGTCTTGATCGCTGGTGAAAAGTTCATTTCTTTTGTGGAATTGTCCGTCTCTCTCCCTCTCTCTCGATTATGGTTAGAGGGGATAGTTCAGAGTGACATTCGTTATAGATGGATGTTTCGGCGGTTGTTGTTCTTCGCGTTCAATGATACCGAATTCCTAGCTGCAGACTAGTAATTAATATCAAAGACTTGTTCCCATTCTGTTGTTATCGATAGTCTAAGAGTCTAACCACGTGTTATGGTTAAAAGATTCAGCAACGGTCTGCAACCTTTTTGTCCTCTCTTGATTGAGAGAATCATGGTCTGCAACCTTTAGCCATCTCGTAATTGAGGTAAGCTCGGTCTGCTGATAATTTCTCAATTGGGTTTTATTCAGAATGGCAGAAAAGGGTCTGTCCCAGGAGGCCTGACCCTAACTGGGCTTAGGGGCGGTCCTCTGATTTAGTTCAAATCAAAAGGGAATTGTATTTTTCTTCATTCAACAGTCCACAATCATATTACACAATTATACAAACAGTATCATACTCACTCATTCATCTTATACAACAATTAGATGTAAACCTCATATCTGAGGCTATTATATAAACAGCGTTATGGTAATGTGGCCACACCTGTTCGTAGCTGGATTCTTCACCAATCTTTTACACTTTCTCCGGAACATGGAATTTGTTCGTTCCTCAAGTTCTGTGAGGTGGAAGGATTTCCTTTGTCCTCTATGAAAGTTTACCCTCTCTCTACTATGTGGCCATGTGGCAGGGTCTTCTCAGGAATGTATGACCTCTGACCACAGCAACCTAGTTGAAGGAGGCAAGGGGGGAGGCAGGGAGAGGGGTGATTGGGGTTGCTATACCCAAAGAGGCCAACGTCATGACACTGACTGGTTGCATCACTGCCTGGAATGGCAACTGCTTGGCCTCCAACCGTAAAGTACTACAGAGGGTAGTGCATACGTCCCAGTACATAACTGGGGTCAAGCTTCCTGCCATACAGGACCTCCTTACCAGGCGGTGTCAGAGGCTCCAGCCACCCTAGTCATAGGCTATTCTCTCTGCTACATCACGGCAAGCGCTACCGGAGTGCCACGTCTAGGTCCAAAAGGATTAACAGCTTCTACCCCCAAACCATAAGACTCCTGAACAGCTAATCAAATGGCTACCCAGACTATTTGGATTACCCCCTCTCTCTTTTACGCTGCTGCTACTCTGTTTATCGATGCATAGTCACTTTAACTCTACCTACACTACCGTTCAAAGGTTTGTGGTCACTTAGGAATTTCCTTGTTTTTGAAGGGGGGGAAGAAAAAAACATCCATTAAAATGACATCAAATTGTCAGAAATACAGTGTAGACATTGTTAATGTTGTAAATGACTATTGTAGCTGGAAACAGCAGATTTATAAAAATGTAAATTAAAAATGATGGAATATCTACATAGGTGTACAGAGGCCCATTATCAGCAAAAATCACTCCTGTGTTCCAATGGCACGTTGTGTTAGCTAATCCAAGTTTATCATTTTAAAAAGTTCATTAGAAAAGCCTTTTGCAATTATGTTGGCACAGCTGAAAACTGTTGTGCTGATTGAAGAAGCAATATAACTGGCCTCCTTTAGTCTAATTGAGTATCTGGAGCATCAGCATTTGTAGGTTCAATTACAGGCTCAAAATGGCCAGAAATGAAGTACCTGCAAAACACCAGTCTTAACATCAACAGTGAAGAGGTGATCCCCGGGATGCTGGCCCTCTAGGCAGAGTTGCAACGAGAAGGCCAGCATCCTGGAGTCGCCTCTTCACTGTTGATGTTGAGACTGGTGTTTTGCGGGTACTATTTAATGAAGCTGCCAGTTGAGGACTTGAGGCATCTGTTTCTCAAAGTAGACACTAATGTACTTGTCCCTTAAAATGATAAACTTGGATTAGCTAGCACAACGTGCCATTGGAACACAGGAGTGGTGGTTGCTGATAATGGGCCTTTGTACACCTATGTAGATATTCCATTAAAAATGTGATATTTCCAGCTACAATAGTCATAGTCAACATTAACAATGTCTATACTGCATCTCTGATCAATTTGATGTTATTTTAATTGACAAAAAGTGTGCTTTCAAAAACAAGGACATTTCTAAGTGACCCCAAACTTGTGAACGGTAGAGTATGTATATATATTTTTTAAATTGTGGATCACATTTTTCTTTGGCGTACCCCCTACGGCATTACACTTACCCCAGTTTGGGAATACATGCTCTACACAACATGGAGGTCGGTTTATGGTAGAGAAATTAACATTAAATTCTCTGGCAACTACTCTGTTGGACAATCCTGCAGTCAGCATGCCAATTGCACACTTCCTTCAAACTTGAGACATCGTGGTATTGTGGTGTTTGACAAAACTGCACATCTTAGTGTCCCCAACGCAAGGTGCACCTGTGTAATGATCATGCTGTTTATTCAGCTTCTTCACATGCCACACCTGTCAGGTGGATGGATTATCTTGGCAAAGGAGAGATTTGTGCACAAAATTTAAGAGAAATAAGCGTTTTGTGCAAATGTTAAATTTCACTGATCTTTTATTTCAGCTCAAATGCTTTACATGTTGTGTTTATTTTTGTTCAGTCTATGTATCTCTAATGTAGTAACCTCTTTCTCTTCTCTCCCCCCACAGTGAATGGTCAGCCGAGACCTCTGGAGTCCTGTCAGGTAAAGTACCTGCGTAAGGAGCTCATTGAGCTCAGGAACAAAATCAACGGTCTCTTGGAATGTCTGGAGCCCCCCTCAGAACCTGGCCTGGCTGCCTCTGCACCAGACAGGGGTACGCACACACACACACACACACACACACACACACACACACACACACACCTCTGTCTTTGCAAGTGTGAAGTGTGTTTTTAAATCATGTAATTATCTACTGATATGCATATTTGTTGTAGAACTTTATGAAGTGTACACACAGATACAGGCTGGTTGGTTTTATTACTTCCTAAACCCTCTCTGTAACTCTATTTAGCCCTGAAAAGGGTGGTCCTCTTTCCTAAACCATCCATTGCTTCTAATCCAGTGGACCAATCACTTTCCACACCTGCGCTATGTTTAACGCCAGGGGCGTTTTCACAGCATGCTTTGCATCAATGTTGTTCGCTAGCTGACTTGTGGTGGACAGCAACAGGTGGATTTGTTTTTCCAAGGAGAGAAGTGTAAAAAATGTTTTTACGAGGTGTTTCCTTTGGCATGTTTATGCCGCTAATCCGGGGTAATGAGTTGATGTTTCAATGATAAAAGATAATGGAACGTTCTGCTTATTTGCGTATTTGACAATGTATTGTGTGTATATTGGTGTGTTGACATGCATCCACTTCCTCTCTCCTCCAGACTCGGTGGATGTATGTGAGGGGAGGGTGGTGTCAGCGGTGAAGCAGGCCCCGGTCCCAGTCAGTGCGGCCAGCATGTCGGCCTTCGACCCCCTGAATAAGCAGGACGAAGTCAGCAAGAACGTCATCTCTGCCTTTGGCCTGAGTGAGAACCATGTCCCAGGTAAGGCCGCCCATCATTGCTATTACTTTCTGTTGCTTTCTGTTTGTATTTTTTTATGCAGTCTTCTGACTGACCTTGCCCTCACTCCCCACTCTGTTTGATTTCTCACTTTTCTCTCTGTCTGTTGAGCGTCTGATACATACCCCCTTTGTCGCAGGATGGGGATTGGGGGGTGCACAATTTTTGTATTTTACTTAACTAGGCAAGTCAGTTCAGGACTAATTCTTATTTACATTGACTGCTTACCCCGGCCAAACACTAACCCGGACGACGCTGGGTCAATCACGGCCGGTTGTGATACAGCCTGGAGTCGGCCCAGGGTCTCTAGTGACACTAACACTGAGATCTAGTGCCTTAGACCGCTGCCCACTCTGGAGCCCAGAATTAGTGGTGGTTGGGCCTGTTGCTCTGCTCATGGCCTGGGCATATGTGCGGCTCTCATGTTGAGGTCTGCTGCGGGACGGGGGGCAGAATGGGCATAGGTCTGATCTGGGAGGACCTATATAGGGTGTGGCCACGGTTTGTTTGGGTTGGTCTCAGCTGGTTGGGGTGTGGCTGGTGACGCTGTGGTCTGGGTGTAGGTCCTCTTGGTGTGGGTTCTCTCTGTGCAGGTGTCTCATTGGTCTGGACGGGGCTCTAATCCCGTAAAGGTCCTTCTGGAAGTGCATGAGGATGCCCTGTACCATTACTGTCCCAGACGGGTACATGTTGACAAGTTGATTAAATTTCCTCAATGTCTAGTGTTCTGAGTGTCTAGCCTGGGCCAATACCCTCTCTCTTGACATAGGGGTAGTGTGCTCTTATAGCACGGTGTCATGCCAGGGGATGGTCTGTGCGGAAATTAAGTTGCTTATGTTTCCCTCTTTGCAGCAGTCAGCAAATGGTGTGTCTGGATTGTCCTTGAGGAGCTTCTTTTTGTAGTTATTCCGTGCAGTTTTATTTTAAACATCCATGGGGTACTGTACTTTGATGACATCTGCATGGGGATACGCCAGGGGGCTTCAACGGCCTCTGCATTTGGGTGGGGGAGGCTATGAAACTGCTGCCATTGTTAAGGCTCAAGAGTTTTCACACACATCACTTCAGTGCTGATTGAAGTTGCAGCCTGGTCAGGTCAGTTCTGTCCTAGCAGCTAATTAGCCTTAGTTCATATTGTTATATAAAGCTTATTAAATATCTTCTACTTTTTGGCTCCTAAAGTAGGTTCAGACTGAGTAATGTTCACTCAGTTTTGTGTTGGATGGGATTTCCAGGTTTCCGCTGTGTTTCTTCTGCAGGTTTTTGTTTGCTCTAAGTTTTTTTGTCGACTGTCCTTGGCAGTTAGTATCCATTCAGGTCATTTTGTCAAATCATGCTTTTAGGTACGGAGTTTTGAGGATAGTGTCCCATAGAGGATAGTGTCTTGTATGTCCTTGTGGGGGAAAAAATCTAAGTTTATCTACATTTATCCAACTCTATTTATATGTTTTATATATTTCTATCTCTCTCTGCTCATGCTCTGTAATCTCATCATCCTATTTCTCCCCTCTCTCTTCTCTCACTCTCTCTAGCCCCCCCGGGTGTTTCGTCTGTGGAGCGGTCAGATACTCCAGACAGCATTGCATCATCGTCGTCCGCCGCCCCCCAGCCACAGGCCCCCTACGCAGGGATGCAGCAGGGACCCCCAGCAGCCCTCGACGGTTAGGAACACGCACACAGTAACCATTACCACCATATCTCTGCATGAATGAATATATGTGGGGAGGGAGGTTATCAGTGTGGGCCATTGTAGCCATTGGGTGGTTTAGCACCTCCAAATATCTGGGGTTAACTGGGATCCCTAAAAAACTGTTGTCTTGTCAAGACGGTAGAGCGAGTTCACCCCATGACAGTTACCAGAGGTCAGTTTGTGCTTTAAACTGATTTTAGGCCTGTGCCTCAGGGCAGCCTTAATCCAGTTGATGTGTTGTGGTACACCTCTCTGGCGTGGCAGCTTTAGGGCCTGGGACAACACTACTTGAGCAAAAGGGCCCATCACAGAACGATGTTCCAGTCCCCTGCCCTGCTAATGGCATGTTGTTTTTTTCTCTTATTTCCACTTTGTCCTCTACAGACATTTAGAACATTATGATTGTGTCAGTGTCACAATGGCTTCATCCAGATGATTTTCACTGCTCAGACTTGTCGTCAACCACAAATGGGGGCAATTGGTTATCCTGCTTAATTGTTTGTGTCATGCTGTTGGACATTAAAGCTAATGTAAATCACAACTGCCATCTTAGTAGGGTATTTATTAATGCCTCCATTTTAGTATGGGATGGCTAAATATTACACTTGGATTGGCCAGTTCCCCAGTCCTGTTTTCAGTACAGTATTGCTACTCTGCATATCTACATGCTGATGTAGCTGTAACATACAGTGCATTCAGAAAGTATTCAGACCATAACCTTTCCCACACGTTACGTTACAGCCTTATTCTAAAATAGATTAAATACATTTTTCCCCCTCATCTACACACACTACCCCATAATGACAAAACAAAAACAGATTTTTTTTATGTTTGCAAATTCCTAAAAAATATTTTATTTATTAATTATACGTATTCAAACCCTTTGCTTTGAGACTTGAAATTGAGCTCAGATGAATTCTGTTTCCATTGATCATCTTTGAGATGTTTCTACAACTTGATTGGATTCCACCAGTAGTAAATTCAATTGTTTGGACATGATTTGGAAAGGCACACACCTGTCTATATAAGTTCCCACAGTTGACAGTGCATGTCAGAGCAAAAACCAAGCCATGAGTTTGAAGGAATTGTCCGTAGACCTCCGAGACAGGATTGTGTCGAGGCACATGTGACAGAATGGCGCCGGTGGGGGATGGCTGCCGTTTTACGGGCTCCTAACCAGCGTTGCTTTTTTTTCACATTGTTTGTAACAGTACATATGTTGCTGCTACTGTCTCTTATGACTGAAAACCGCTTCTAGATATCAGAACAGTGTTTACTCACCTAGACTTGGACGAAGATTTTCTCTTTAATGTGTCCGATGCGAAGGATATACTGCTACTCGGAGACCAGGCCCAAATCCCTGTCATATTCGCATGAAGAAAAGACAGAAATAAAGGAGGCTGGAGATCGGGGTGATTTGTGAGAATTTGTTGGCAAGTGAGTAACCCTCTAACCCTCCTCAACCGTCCCTTCTATTGGCCAACATGCAATCACTGGAAAATAACTGGATGATCTCTGCTCGAGACTATCCTGCCAACTGTTAACTGTAATGTCTTGTGTTTCACAGTCGTGGTGGAACAACAAGGATAATATACAGTTGGCTGGGTTTTCCGTGCATCGGCAGGACAGAACAGTTACGTCTGGTAAGACGAGGGGTGGAGGTGTGTATTTTTCAGTAACAGCCGGTGCGCAGTCTAATATTAAAGAGGTCTCTAGGTATTGCTCGCCTGAGGTAGTGTGTCTCCAGTTTATGATGAGGTACTCTATCTACCATTTTTCGGAGCCATCCATTTACCACCACAACCCAAAGCTGGCATAAAGAACGCACTCAAATGAGTTGTATAAGGCCATAAGCAAACAAGAAAATGCTCACCCAGAAGTGGTGCTCCTAGTGTCCGGGGACTTTAATGCAGGCAATTTTAAATCCTTTTTTACCTCATTTCTACCAGCATGTCACATGTGCAACCAGAGGAAAAATAACTCTAGACCAGCTTTACTCCACACGCAGATGCATACAAAGCTCTCCCTCGCCCTCCATTTGGTAAATCTGACTATAACTCTATCCTCCTGACAACCGCTTACAAGCAAAAACTAAAGCAGGAAGTTCCAGTGACTCGCTCAATATGGGAGAGGTCAGATGACACGGATGCTACGCTACAGGGCTGTTTTGCTAGCACAGACTGGAATATGTTCCGGGATTCATTCAATGGCATTGGAGTATGCCACCTCAGTCACCTGCTCCATCAATACGTTCCTTGATGTCTTCGTCCCCACAGTGACTTTACCTACATATCCCAATCAGAAGCCATTGACTACAGGCAACATCTGCAACGAGCTAAACGGCTAAAGCGGCCGCTTTCAAGGAGTGGGACACTAATCCTGAACGCTTCTAAGAAATCCTGCTATGCCCTCAGACGAACTATCAAACAGGCAAAGCGTCAGTACAGGACTAATATGGAATCCTACTACACCGGTTCTGACGCTTGTTGGATGTGGCAGGTCTTGCAAACTATTACAGACTACAAATGGAAACCCAGCCACGAGCTGCCCAGTGACGCAAGCCTACCAGACGAGCTAAATGCCTTTTATGCTCGCTTCGAGGCATGCAACACTGAAGCATGCGTGAGGGCACCAGCTGTTCCGGACGACTGTTTGATCACGCTCTCGATAACCTATGTGAGCAAGACCTTTAAACAGGTCAACATTCACAAGGCCGCGGGGCCAGACGGATTACCAGCACGTGTACTCCGATCATGCGCTGATCAACTGGCAAGTGTCTTCACTGACCATTTTCAACCTGTCCCTGACTGAATCTGTAATACTTACATGCTTCAAGTACACCACCATACCCCATGTGCCCAAGAAAGTGAAGGTAAACTGCCTAATTGACTACCGCCTGTAGCACTCACTTCGATAGCCATGAAGTTCTTTGAAATACTGTTCATGGCTCACATCAACACCATCATCCCCAAAACCCTAGACCCACTCCAATTTGCATACTGCCCCATCAGATCCACAGATGACGCAATCTCAATCACACTCCACGCTGTCCTTTCCCACCTGGACAAAAGGAACACCTATGGAAGAATGCTGTTCATTTACTACAGCTCAGTGTTCAACACCATAGTGACGACAAAGCTCATCACTAAGCTAAGGACCCTGGGACTAATCACCTCCCTTTGTAACTGGATCCTGGACTTCCTGACGGGCCACCCCAGGTGGTAAGGGTAGGCAACAACATCTGCACGCTGTTCCTCAACACGGGGGCCCCTTGGGTGCATGCTTTGGCCCCTCATGTTCACCCATGATTGCGTGGCCAGGCTCAACTGCAACACCATTAAGTTTGCTGATGACACAACAGTGGTAGGCCTGATCACCGACAACGCTGAGACAGCCTATAGGGATGAAGTCCGAGACTTGGGTGGTGTGTTGCCAGGACAACAACCTATCACTCAACCTGAGCAAGACAAAGGAGATGATCGTGGACTGCAGGAAACGGAGGGCCAAACACACTCCCATTCTCATTGACGGTACTGTAGTTGAGCGGGTCGAGAGTTTCAAATTCTTATCGTAGTTCAAACACACCAAGACAGTCGTGAAGAGGGCATATTTTTCCCCTCAGAATACCGAAAAGATTTTGCATGGGTCTCCAGATCCTCAAAAAGTTCTACAGATGCACAATCAAGAGCATCCAGACCGGTTGCATAACCGCCTGGTATGGCAATCCGACCATATTGCTATTTTGTTTTTATTACATTTTTACTTTCGTTTATTTAGTAAATATTTTCTTAACCATCAATGCAGTTTGAGAAATGGAGTTATGGGCTTGTAAGGAAGCATTTCACGGTAAGGTCTACACCTGTTGTATTCGGCATATGTGACATACAATTTGATTTTGATTTGAGATCTGGGGAACAGTACCAAAAATGTCTGCAGCCATGTCTGCTGCCAAGAACACAGTGGCCTCCATAATTCTTAAATTGAAGAGGTTTGGAACTAAACTCTTTTTGCCAGTCCTGTCTGGTCCAACAACGGTGGGTTTGTGCCCATAGGCGACATTGTTGCCGGTGATGTCTGGTGAAGACCTGCCTTACAACAGGCCTACAAGCCCTCAGTCCAGCCTCTCTCAGCCTATTGCGGACAGTCTGAGCACTAATGGAGGGTTTGTGCATTCCTGGTGTAACTCGGGCAGTTGTTGCCATCCTGTACCTGTCCCCCCACAGGTGTGATGTTCGGGTGTACCGATCCTGTGCAGGTGGTGTTAGACGTGGTCTGCCACTGCGAGGACGATCAGCTGTCCGTTCTGTCTCCCTGTAGCACGGTCTTAGACGTCTCACAGTACGGACATTGCAATATTTTGCCCTGACCACATCTGCAGTACTCTTGCCTCCTTGCAGCATACCTAATGCACGTTCACGCAGATGAGCAGGGACCCTGGGTATCTTTCTTTTGGTATTTTTCAGAGTCAGTAGAAAGGCCTCTTTAGTGTCCCAAGTGTTCATAACTGTGACCTTAATTGCCTACAGGCTGTAAGCTGGTAGTCTTAACGACCGTTCCACAGGTGCTTGTTCATTTATTGTTTATGGTTCATTGAACAAGCATGGGGAACAGTTTTTAAACCCTTTACAATGAAGATCTATGAAGTTATTTGCATTTTTACGAATTCTTTGAAAGACAGGGTCCTGAAAAACGGACGTTTTGGTTTTTGCTGAGTTCTCCAAGACCCTTCCTCGAGCTGGCCGCCCGGCCAAACTGAGCAATTTGGGGAGAAGGGCCTTTGTCAGGGAGGTGACCAAGAACCAGATGGTCACTCTAACATGGGTCCAGAGTTCCTCTAAGGACAACCATCTCTGCAGCACTCCACCAATTAGGCCTTTATGGTAATTTGGACAGATGGAAGCCACTCCTCATTACCCTATTTTTTATTTTTTTTACTTTAGTTTATTTAGTAAATATTTTCTTAACTCTATTTCTTGAACTGCTTTGTTGGTTAAGGGCTTGTAACTAAGCATTTCACAGTAAGGTCTACTGATGTATTTGGTGCGTGTGATCAAATAAAATTAGATTTGCTTTGAGTAAAAGACATGACAGCCCGCTTGGATTTTGCCAAAAGGGACATAAAGACTCTCAGACCATGAGAAACAAGATTCTCTGGTTTGATTAAACCAAGATTGAACTCGTTGGCCTGAATGCCAAGCGTCATGTCTGGAGGAAACCTGGTTCCATCCCTGTGGTGAATCATGGTGGTGGCAGCATCATGCTGTGGGGATATTTTTCATCGCCAGGGACTGGGAGACTAGTAAGAAGTACAGAAATACTTAATGAATACCTGCTCTCGACCTCTGACTGGGGCAAAGGTTCACCTTCCAACAGGACAAACAACCCTAAGCACACAGCCAAGACAACGCAGGAGTGGCTTTGGGACAAGTCTCTGAATGTCCTTGAGAGGCTCACCTAGAGCCCAGACTTGAACCCGATTTAACATCTCCAGAGAGACCTGAAAATACCTGTGCAACGCTCCCCATCCAACCTGACAGAGCTTGAGATCATCTGCAGAGAAGGGGAGAAAATCCCCTAAATACAGGTGTGCTGAGCTTGTAGCGACATACCCAAGAAGACTCAAGGTTGTAATCGCTGCCAAACATGCTTCAACAAAGTACTAAGGGTCTGAATACTTATGTAAATGTCATTTTTCAGTTTTTATCATCTTTATAAATTTCCCCAAAAATCTGTTTTTTGCTTGGTCATTTGTGGGGTATTGTGTGTAGATTGAGGAAGAACACAGAGCTTCAACTCTTGAACCCGCTGGGTATTCCCATAATGGTGGTGATCTGGAATGAACACAGCTTCAACTCTTGAACCCGCTGGGTATTCCCATAATGGTGGTGATCTGGAATGAACACAGCTTCAACTCTTTAACCCGCTGGGTATTCCCATAATGGTGGTGATCTGGAATGAACACAGCTTCAACTCTTTAACCCGCTGGGTATTCCCATAATGGTGGTGATCTGGAATGAACACAGCTTCAACTCTTGGTCCCGCTGGGTATTCCCATAACGGTGGGGATCTGCAATGAACACAGCTTCAACTCTTGAACCCGCTGGGTAGTCCCATAATGGTGGTGATCTGGAATGAACACAGCTTCAACTCTTGGCTGGGTATTGATAATGGTGGTGATCTGGAATGAACACAGCTTCAACTCTTTAACCCGCTGGGTATTCCCATAATGGTGGTGATCTGGAATGAACACAGCTTCAACTCTTGGTCCCGCTGGGTATTCCCATAATGGTGGTGATCTGGAATGAACACAGCTTCAACTCTTGGTCCCGCTGGGTATTCCCATAACGGTGGTGATCTGCAATGAACACAGCTTCAACTCTTGAACCCGCTGGGTATTCCCATAATGGTGGTGATCTGGAATGAACACAGCTTCAACTCTTGGTCCCGCTGGGTATTCCCATAACGGTGGTGATCTGCAATGAACACAGCTTCAACTCTTGAACCCGCTGGGTATTCCCATAATGGTGGTGATCTGGAATGAACACAGCTTCAACTCTTGGTCCCGCTGGGTATTCCCATAATGGTGGGGATCTGGAATCAACACAGCTTCAACTCTTGAACCCGCTGGGTATTCCCTCGATCTGGAACCCGCTGGGTATTCCCATAATGGTGGGGATCTGGAATCAACACAGCTTCAACTCTTGAACCCGCTGGGTATTCCCATAATGGTGGGGATCTGGAATCAACAGAGCTCGAAAGTAACTATCTTACCAGGTAACGCGGTGTGCTCTAGTTTTTGGCTTCTCAGTATATGACACAGACAGACACAGGAAGGGAGGGGACAGAGGAACATGTTGTGAGTCAGTCTTATTATTAAGCTACCTCATTATTTTGGATGTGATGTTTTTTCATTGGCAGGCACGTCTTTTGGCTCTTCTGGCTCTCCGTAGCCGCCTCCATCCCTGGAGACGTCTCTGATTTCACCCAGAGAGACCCATAACCAGCTCACTGACAAAACCCCACCACAGGATCCAAACCACAGCTGGTACACGCACACACACGGTAGGCTCGTTGAGCTGTGGCTTGAACACAGAGGAGCCATACCAGGGCCTCTAAACCGCACTTGGAACAAAGAGAGTGCGGTTCCATATGGTGTTGGTTTGACCGTGTTCCCCAGACCAGCTCTGTGGTTTTGGCTTGGGCAGGGTTCAGGCTTCTCCAAGGGGTTTGGGTTGAGTTTAACAGAGCCAAGACACCGCTAAGAGTCTAAAGTTAGTCATTCTTCCGTTCGTCGTACTTATTCAACTCAGTCGTACCCTTTATATTCCAGACCCTTGCACTTTGTGTTGGTTATTAGTTTTAGTTTGTCCATAAATGACTGTGCGGTCATATAACGGTCACGGGCTGTTACTAGGTTCAGTGTGACATCGCTGACTGTGTGGTTGGCTGGTCGTCTTCTGGAGTTCATAATCCTCATCTTTTCCTCCCTCTGCTCATCCGTTCCTCCCTCTCTCCCAGACTTCCAGGGAGGAGAGAGGCTCTGGGGCTGCAGCTGTTGGCCAGACGGCCGAATCAGGCTGCAGGGACAAGTTTTTCTCTATCCCAACGCTCTGGTGTGAGAGAGACCCCAAATGTTCCCTTAGTTCGGGAGTGTCCATAGGGTCTGTACAAAGACAATACATTGAAGACTGATCATCGTTGACCAGGAATAGTCTCAAAGGATCAGTGCACTTCTGCCAACATGTTGGGAATGAACACGTTGATTGAGGGTGTGGTGCCTTGACAATATACACAGAGGACTTCTTCAGAAACGCAACGAGGACACCGATCATGTACTTTGGGAGTAGATGGACCAGTCACTCTCTCGTCTCTGTCAACATTTGGTTTGGGTTTACACGTAAACATGGAGCTAACAAGATCCATAAGCAGAAGATTTCTAGTGGCTGTCTCATTTACACTGAGTGGACAAAACATTATGAACACCTCTTTCCATGACTTAGACTGACCAGGTGAATCCAGATGAAAGCCATGGTCTCTTATTGATGTCACTTGTTAAATCCATTTCAATCAGTGTGATGATGAAGGGGCGGAGACGGGTTAATAAAGAAGGATTTTTAAGCCTTGAGACAATTGAGACATGGATTGTGTATCTGTCATCCAGAGGGTGACTGGGCAAGACAAAAGATTTAAGTTCCTCTGAACTGGTTATGGTAGTAGGTGCCAGGCGCACCGGTTTGTGTCGAGAGCTGCAACGCTGCTGGGTTTTTATACACAACAGTTTCCCGTGTGTATCAAGAATGGGCCACCACCCAAAGGACATCTAACCAACTTGACACAACTGTGGGTATCATTGGAGTTGACATGGGCCAACTTGTAGAGTCCATGCCCTGACAAATTGAGGCTGTTCTGAGGGGAGGGGGGGTGCAACTCACTATTAGTACAGATGACGATCAACCCTAGATAAGGAATGTTCTGTGTTTGTTTGTCTCTGAGTTTTAGCACACCTGTTCACCCACCACTGCACAGACAGTGTCTGCCACCTCTTGGCACTCCCACCGCTATGGGAGAGCAGCTCCCGCTCAGCCCAGTCCAAGCTCTCCTCCGTCCTGGTGGAAACAGCTTCACCCTGAAGCTTGGACAGCAACCTCCATGCCCATCTTCAAAACCATTTGGAACTCTGCCTCTTCAAGGAGTATCTTAAATAATGCCACAGTACCCCCCTCGCACAACCTCCTCAGCCCCCCACACACACACACAAATAAATTGACTTTTGTGTACTTGCACTTGACCCACCCTTACTGGCTCTGACTTTGCTGATACCTGCTTTATTGAGGAAAACGTACTTACTATGACTGTGTGTGGTTGTTCCACCTAGCTATCTTAAGGTGAATGCACTAACTGATAAGAGCATTTGCTAAATAACTAACGTAAATGTAATACCAGCCATATTATCTTGTTTCCTTCTGAAAACATCCCTAATAGGCTTGAGAACTACAGTGAAGCAATAACATTCCAGATAATTTTTCCAGCTCTGTTTTGTGTTCAGCTGAAGGGATGTGCAGGCAGCCGGTCTCTCTCCATAGAGCCGCACTGATTTCTCTGTCCTCTGGGACTTACATTTACTGATCAGAGATGAATTCTTCTGGCCAATGAGGCCTGACGGCAGCTCCATCCACCCCTCTATCGGATTACATAACACACATGATGGATAGCAGACAGGAAACCAAGACGGAGAGAAAGTCAGCACCTACATGCTCGCGAGCACACACACACACACACACACACTTTGTGATTCTCACTCGAGCACCATGGTGCTCACATTACAGGGGTTAACAGTGGGCTTACAGCTGATTCATAGATGCAGTCCTATAGATCAGTAGGTCTGGTTTCATTGTATAGACTTTTCACAATTTGGGGCAAGATGGTAGCCTAGTGGTTAGAGCGTTGGGTCTTGTCAGCTTTTTACCTTGTCAGCTTGGGAATCGAATCCCCAAGCTGACAATGTAAAAATCTGTTGGTCTGCCCCTGAACAAGGCAGTTAACCCACTGTTCCCCAGTAGGCCGTCATTGTAAATAAGAATTTGCTCTTAACTGACTTGCCTAGTTACATTTTTGTAAATGTTTGAATCATGTTAGATGAGTGATCACCAATGGTGGAGGAATGAAACATGGTTCTTTCATCTGGTCCAGACTTGGGTCAAAATGTATTTGTACGTAATGTACCTGAAGTATTTGAAAGAAAACAAATATCATTTCAACCCAGACACTGACCTACAGTATGGATCTGGGTTATGATCTGGGCCTGGGAGTGTATAAGATGGCTTCATGTGTCTGTGTGGCACCCTGTCTGTCTGTAGTAGACGGTCTTCATTAGTTCCCCAGTCCACTGCAGCTCAGACCCTTGTTTTTGTTTTTTATCTTCCTCTGACTTTGAGAAAGTTTGTCCCCTGCAGGTTTTGGGTCAGTTTTATTCCGGCACATTTGTGCCCCAGCTGTTTGGACCTGTGTTTGTGTGTGCATTGTCTGTGTATCTTTCAGCCACTGTGTGTGTTTGTGTGTGCATTGTCTGTGTATCTTTCAGCCACTGTGTGTTTGTGTGTGCATTGTCTGTGTATCTTTCAGCCACTGTGTGTGTGTGTGTGTGTTTGTGTGTGCATTGTCTGTGTATCTTTCAGCCACTGTGTGTGTGTGTTTGTGTGTGCATTGTCTGTGTATCTTTCAGCCACTGTGTGTGTGTGTGTGCATTGTCTGTGTATCTTTCAGCCACTGCGTGTGTGTGTTTGGAGTGAACTACCACTTCAGTGAGTGTTTAATCAGCCTAGTGATAGCCTAGCACAAATGTCCCTGCAGAACTAGAATTATGTCTAGTCCCTTTTCCGTCACAAAGGAGTTCCATAGGGCTCTGTTACGGGCCCTCTGAGTGGAAAATCAACGCTCTGTTTTAACTGGCACATGATAAAACAGTGAACTTTAGCAAAAATAAAAGCATTGGTCAGGCAGCTGTGCCAGACAACCTCATGTTAATCAGCTTTGACCTGCGCAGAAGCAACCATCAAATCAATTTAGCAGATGTTATTGTTGGTGTAGAGAAATGCTTGTGTTCCTAGCTCCAACAGTGCAGTAATATCTAACCATACACAACAATACACACAAATCTAAAAGTAAAAGAATGGAATTAAGAATATGTCAATATTAGGTCACATACACATGTTTAGCTGGTGTTATTGTTGGTGTAGAGAAATGCTTGTGTTCCTAGCTCCAACAGTGCAGTAATATCTAACCATACACAACAATACACACCAATCTAAAAGTAAAAGACTTTTCATTGCCTGTCACAAAAAGTTTGTCTGTCAGTGTCTTGAGGTCTTTGAAGCTCGGCGGTCCGGTCTAGTCCACATTGAGAGCACACTACGTGCATGTGCATGTGTATGTGCCGTTTTGTGTTTTTAAACTAGTTTTTATTTTCAGACACTCTTAACCACACTCCTCAGTCCATGGTATTGAGCCGACTTTCCAGTCTAGACTTTTAAATGTGACATGGACCTGAGAAAGAGAGAGAGACACACACACACACACAGACCTGTGAGGTTATGGCTAATTAAAGTTGGGAGGGAAGTGTCTTGTCTACTGACACAGACAGACCTGTTTAGACAGATGGCTCCCGCTCTGACCCAACACGTCTATCCAAATAAAAGTGTTTGTGTGTGTGCGTGTTAAGCTTGGAGCTGTTCAGATGACTGTAATGTGCCATAGAGAGTGTCTAGGCGCAGGGCTTTGAAGAACCAGTCCTGTTTTATTTTAGTGCTCGGGGCTGTTTGCATTAAGACAATCCTGTCTGGTTCCATCCAGACACCCAGGTGTGTGTGTGTCTGTCATACTGATGTCCTCCATCTCTCTTCCCCAGGTCAGATGTACCAGCAGTACCAGTCTCCAGGTGGATACCCTCCCCAGCAGCCAGCACCACAGCAGCAGTATGGCATGCAGTACCCTGGTAAGACAGTGACACTTTCCCTCAGAAAAGGTCCAAGAAGGTCATGCTGATCTTATAACAATGGCCCAGACTTTCACAGGAATGATGCTATGAATGTGAAATCGATTACAATCAAAAGTTGTACTGTACTTCTCCCCCCAACTCTCTCTCACTCAGCAGGATGCACCCCCCAGCCCGGCACCCCTCAGCCTCAACAGCAGCAGTTCCAGAACTACCATGCCCCCACCTCCCAGGCCCCCGCCCCCAGCCAAGGCCCAGCCCCCGGCTTTCAGGGAGGCCAACAGCAGGCCGCTCCACCCCAGGGTCCCCAGCAGTACCCCCCAGGGGCCTTCCCTCCCAAAACTACACCTCACAGGCCAACCAGCCTGCCAACTACAGCCTACCCCCACCTCCCAGTCTGGCCAGGGTTACCAGGCCCGTCCCAGCTACACTCCTCCCCCGGTAGCAACGTTACCCCCCTCCTGGGGCGTCCAACCCCTATGCCCGCAATCGGCCCCCTTCGGCTCGGGCTATGCCCAGCCTGGCCCTGGGTACCGGTAAAAGAGAAGGAACGGAAAACGTTATCCACCCACCCCTCCCCTTTGTGTCCTGGCTGGCTCTGTTTGGCCTGGGTTCGGTAAACATGGACTGCTAATCTGTCCATCCGTCCTTCTGTCAGTCCTCAGTCACTGATGAGTTCATATCCAAAACAAACTACAACCCCCCCAATCTGATCGTCTGTGTTCTGTCGCGACCCCACCACCACACACACAAACCCATGTTATTGTCTGTGCTCTGTCGCGACCCCACCACCACACACACAAACCCATGTTATTGTCTGTGTTCTGTCTCGACCCCACCACCACACACACACACCCATGTTATTGTCTGTGTTCTGTCTCGACCCCACCACCACACACACACACCCACCCATGTTATTGTCTGTGTTCTGTCTCGACCCCACCACCACACACACACACCCATGTTATTGTCTGTGTTCTGTCGCGACCCCACCACCACACACACAAACCCATGTTATTGTCTGTGCTCTGTCTCGACCCCACCACCACACACACAAACCCATGTTATTGTCTGTGCTCTGTCGCGACCCCACCACCACACACACAAACCCATGTTATTGTCTGTGCTCTGTCGCGACCCCACCACCACACACACAAACCCATGTTATTGTCTGTGCTCTGTCTCGACCCCACCACCACACACACAAACCCATGTTATTGTCTGTGCTCTGTCGCGACCCCACCACCACACACACAAACCCATGTTATTGTCTGTGCTCTGTCGCGACCCCACCACCACACACACAAACCCATGTTATTGTCTGTGCTCTGTCTCGACCCCACCACCACACACACAAACCCATGTGTTATGGCCCTGTTATTTGAAATTCAATGTTCCCTACCCACACCCTATGTGTCTGTCATCAGGATGGGCTCAATTTGAATTGAAGGCAGTCAATTCAGGAAGTTAACTAAAATGTCAAATTCAATAATAAAAAAGGGCATTTTCAATGACTTCTCAATAAACTGAAAAGTCAAAGTTATTTATTTCAAAATGTTTTTAAATGTTTTAATTTCTAATTGTCAGTTGAAATAGTGCTCAACACTGGTGAACATGTCGTCAGTCTGTAAGCACACTCAGCTGGTAGAACAAAACAGGCTGAAATATGAAGGCTGTCTTATTATCATCATCATCTGACTTTATCTTTCTGGTCTGACAGCTGTAAATACACCTGTATACGCTGGTCAACAGATGATGTTGATTCGTATTGCATTTTAACTGATCTTTTGAGGATATAGTTTGCTGAGTGTCAACAGATGCTTCTATGAAAATGGTGTTCATCCCCTTTTTTTTCCCTTTTTTTTTAATAGTTTTTTTACAACTAGTTTTCATCAACGCCATGTTGGTATTATGTCGTGTCATGGAATCTGACCCTCGCTTGAGTACAATATGGGAGGTGTCGTTTTGACCTTCCAGAAGGGTCCTACCATGTTTAGCCTCTTAGATCACCACCTTATGGTTTATCACTCTCTCTTTCTCATACATTTTTTTTCCTCAATGGTTTGTATTAATATATCAGTCAGATTTTCCACCTTGAAGTGTCATTTAGTTTGTTTAAACTGTAACATTTTCTCTAAAACCCAATAAAGGTTTTGAAACCTTGGAAGTCTATCATTGTTTTGATTCTTTCTCCCTCACTCCTTCCCTCACACTGTGGTTTGTGAGTTCACGGCTCCGTGTTGAGCTTGGCTTCCGAGAGCCTTTCGTATCCCACCAGAGTGGATTTGGAAAAGTGTGGTAATGCTGCTGTTGCTGTTTGTTTTCCTAATCGGGCGTTGTGGTTGGCTGGGATGTGTGGTGAGGGAGTGTGTGGTAGGTCCCTCAGCTCTGCCTGTCTGCAGTCAGAACTAATGGAGAAATGAGTGAAACGGGGCATGTGTTGATGATTTGTGTGGGTGTGTGTGTGACATATGAACACACACTTTCATATGTGCACAATGCATTTACAACCAATTTGAGTCGTAGAAGTAGTAAAAACAGAACCATACTTAAGGATTTATTGTTGAAAATAGATACAGAAATGGTTGTACATATCTGGAACAATCTATAAACACTTTTCCCCAAAAATTGGGTTGAAAATACAACTGCAGCCATTTGTGAGCAACTGTACAAAATGTTAAATGTAATCTTTGTTTGGTTGTTTCCACACTAAAAGAAGCCTTTATGTACATGTTATATAATATTTAAACTCAGACGAACAGGTTGTGCTAACAAAACTATAGAAAACATTCCAAGGCTAAAAACAAAAGAGTTTTGTCAGTGAGGGGAAATGTTCTGAATGTTGTAGGTAGAAATGTAACGTATAGAACTGACACAATTCCTCATCCTACAAACCCAATACGTTCCATCTGAACATTCTGCAATGGTGCACCCCACTGAACACGCCCCAGAGGTGGACAATTGTGGTCACTTGCAATGAGTTTAGGACCACATAACGGATTCCTGGCAATCATTCTCCAAATTGAGATGAGTTGAAGTTAGAAAATTGAAGATGAAAGAACAAAGCCTATCCTTATGCTGTTCATTCCAACTGAGTGAATCCCAGTATCTGATTTTATCTATACTTAATATTTGGATATTCATTGGCTAAAGAACCCATTCAGGTGTTTTTCCAAGTGATTAACACACTTCTAGTCCGTGGAACCGCCTTGCTTTGTAAACTTAATGTTGAGACTTGATAGTAGTTCAGAAATATTGTTCTTTCACATCATATACATATTTAATACTTTCATATTGTGCAAACCGCAACTGTTAATCCCACAGGACCAATCAAGAAAGGGTATTGAGTATAGACAGTATCTGTATGAGTGAAAACTAATGCTTTTGTAGCAACCCTTTTAACAGACTGGCCAATAGAAACCACAAGGTACATGAATAACAACTGCTTGATAAATAAAACCATACACATTATTACATTTTTAGGGAGCCAGCTTCCCAACAGTTTCCGGTGTTCATATTTAATGAAGCACTCTGAAAAACATTTTACCAACTTCTCTTCCTTGTTTACATATTGAGTATTTTCTCATGTTGTCGTGATTGATAAATAGTGAGATGAGATTTAAGGAGATATGACAAATGTGCCTAACAGAGTTCGTGACAAGTATGGTCCTGTACACTTTTATACAATGGAATGTGGGCTGTTGCCATCTGACAAATAGATAGTCAGAAAGGTGCATCTCCACGGTAACAGAGAAGCCCACCTCCCCTCAGGCTTCCTCAGTCCTCCTTTCAGCCTGGTAAAATAATCCCTCTTTCAGTCAGGCATCTTTCTGGCCACCTCCTTGGTGGAGGGTCTTACCATTTCCCAGGTATGGGTGTTCCGCACTCGTACCAGCCGACATAGGTGGCATGCGAGTTCCCTCCGATCTGGCCGAAGTTGACCGGTTCCTGACGCATAGCCCGGTAGAAACCTGAGACATGAGAGCAAAAGGATAATGAGAACCTTTCTTTTAAAAATGGTTTGGGATGTGAATGGTCTTTTAACATAGTCTAGAGATCATTGTTTCCCATAGTTAACCCTGAAACAGAAATCTTTAGTAGTCATTGAAAAGTGAACAAGAAACCATGGTCATGGACACCTGTACAAGTGGTTCTCTGCCACTGATCTTTCTAATGGATCCCAGTTGATGGTACTCTACCTGATCGGCTGGGAAGCTGGTCGGCCAGTAGCTGGCTGCCTGTTCGTCCGTCCAGGAAAGAATCTACAAACTGGCAGTGGTCCTCCCCATGACCAGTTTGGTCCCCGATGTTGTAGAACTTGCCTGCACAGGGTCAAAGGTTATGGCTCTGTATGATGCTATAGGTTAAATACTGTTGTTTGAGATCATATAATTTTAGTTAGTTACACCTCGTTCAAATTCCATTGTATCCTTTAGTCCTTTATAGTCATACGTACACAGAGACAAGGCAATATAAACAGAGGAAAACATAGACATACACTGAGTGCACAAAACATTAGGGACACCTTCCTAATATTAAGTTGTCCCCCTTTTTGCCCTCAGAACAGCCTCAAGTCATCGGGGCATGGACTCTACAAGGTGTCAAAAGTGTTTTTCAGGGATGCTGGCCCATGTTGACCTCAATGCTTCCCACAGTTGTGTCAAGTTGGTTGGATGTCCTTTAGGCGGTGGACCATTTTTAATATACTCACAGGAAACTGTTGAGCATGAAAAACTCAGCAATTTAGCAGTTCTTGACAAATCCGGTGCGCCTGGCACCTACTACCATACTCCGTTCAAAGGCACTTAAATATTTTGTCTTCCCCATTCACCATCTGAATGGCACACTCACACAATCCATGTCTCAATTGTCTCAAGGCTTAAAATTCTTCTTTAACCTGTCTCCTCCCCTTAATCTACACTGATTGAAATGTAGATTATGTAACATCAATAGGAGATCATACACTCTTTGAAAAAGGGTTCCAAAGGGGTTCTGTGGCTGTCCCCATAGGAGAACCCTTTTTGGTTCCAGATGGAACTCTTTTGGTTTCCATGTAGAACCCTCTGTGGAAAGGGTTTTACATGGAACCCAAAAGGGTTCTACCTGGAACCAAAAGGGGTTCTTCAAAGGGTTGTCTTATGGGAACAGCGAAAGAACCCTTTTTAGTTCTAGATAACACCTTTTTTCTATGAGTGGAGCATTCACCTGGATTCACCTGATCAGTCTATGTCATGGAATAGCAGGTGTTCTTAATGTTTTGTACACTCAGTGTATACTGTGACTTCGGAAACTATTCAGACCCCTTGACTTTTTCCACATTTTGTTTGTTACAGCCTTATTCTAAAATTGATGAAATAAAACTGTTTCCTCAGCAATCTACAAACAATACCCCAAAATGACTAAGCGAAAACAGGTTTTTAAACAGTTTTGCAAATGTATTTAAAAAATAACAGAAATACCTGGTTTACATAAGTATTCAGACCCTTTGCTATGAGAATCGAAATTGAGCTCAGGTGCATCCTGTTTCCATTGATTATCCTTCAGATGTTTCTACAACTTGATTGGAGTCCACTTGTGGTAAATTCAATTGATTGGACATAATTTGGCTAGGCACACACCTGTCTATATAAGGTCCCACAGTTAACAGTGCATGTCAGAGCAAAAACCAAGCCATGAGTTTGAAGACATTTTCCGTAGAGCTCTGAGACAGGATTGTGTCGAGGCATAAACCTGGGGAAGGCTACCAAAACATTTATGCAGCATTGAATGTCTCCAAGAACACAGTGGCCTCCATAATTATTAAATGGAAGAAGTTTGGAACCACCAAGACTCTTCCTAGAGCTGGCTGCCAGGCCAAACTGAGAAATCGGGGGAGAAGGGCCTTGGTCAGGGAGGTGACCACAAACCCGATGGTCAGTCTGACAGAGCTCTAGAGTTGCTCTGTGGAGATGGGAGGACAACCATCTCTGCAGCACTCCATCAATTAGGCCTTAATGGTAGAGTGCCAGAATGCTAAGTGTCACGTCTGGAGGAAACCTGGCGCCATCCCTACAATGAAGCATGGTGGTGGCAGTATCATGCTTTGGGGGTGTTTTTCAGCAGCATGGGCTGGGAGACTAGACTGGATCGAGGGAAAGATGAACAGAGGAAAGTACAGAGAGGTCCTTGATGAAAACCTGGTCCTGGACCTCAGACTGGGGCGAAGATTTACCTTCCAACAGGACAACAACCTTAAGCACACAGCCAAGACAACGCAGGAGTGGCTTCGGGACTCTGAATGTGTGGTCCAGCCAGAGCCCAGACTTGAACCCGATCGAACAATTCTCGAGAGATCTGAAAATAGCCGTGCAGCAACGCTCCCTATCCAACCTGACAGAGATTGAGAGGAACTGCAGAGAAGAATGCGAGAAACTCCCCAAATACAGGTGTGCCAAGCTTGTAGTGTCATACCCAAGAAGAATCGAGGCTGTAATCGCTGCCAAAGGTGATTCAACAAAGTACTGAGTAAACGGTCTGAATACTTTTATATTTTTAATAAATGTGGAAACATTTCTACAAACAAGTTTTTGCTTTGTCATTATGGGCCATTGTGTGTAGATTGATATGAGAAAAAAACAGTTTAATCAATTTTAGAATAAGGCTGTCTCACCAGGGTTGGGTAGGTTACTTTCTAAATGTAATCCATTACAGTTACTAGTTATCTGTCCAAAATTGTAATCAGTAACGTTACTTTTGGATTACCCAAACACAGTAACATAATCTGATTACATTCAGTTACGTTTAGATTACTTTCGCCTTAAGAGGCATTAGAAGAAGACAAAAATGTATGTTACCAATTGAACCACATCTATTGATTTATGCTGCAATGTTAAAGTTTACATAGCTGGCCACATATAGATGTTACATTTGACTTTGTGCGTTGTTTGTGTAGGCTTCTTCTAACCCATCGCTTTCTACTACATATAATAATACGTTAAACTTTGGTTTTTAATGTAAAAATATAATTTAATCAGAATTCCAGTCATTCCAATAAATGTTATACCCCTTGATCTTCAAGAAAGGACTTGGAAATATGGAAGTATAGATTAGCCTAATTGTTTTACCTGAGCATGACCCCAAAACTAAGGACTTATTAGCCAGCTCTACGCTGTTATTTATGATTTTGTTGTCATGGAGGACTGATTGATTCGAGTTGAAAAATAAATGCTGTCCTCATGGAGTGGCATGCTTTGAGTACTACTGAAATGTGCTATTTAAATGTGAGAAATGAATGCCATATGCTACATTGCTAGAGGCCTATTTAACATTTTGTTGGTGACACTTTGATATCTTGATAATATGCAGCTGTTTAAAGGGCAAATCCACAGATGAAACAGTAACAAAACCGCACCCCGCCTCTGTTTTGGTAAAAAGCTGAGGGATGGGCCTGGAGAAATGTAACCACTCTCAGATTAATAGTCAGAGCTATGGACGCGATGATATCAAAATGATTGTTTGAACCATGTTATGAGGCTATACCGTGTTTGTTTATGTTTACAATGTTTACAAACATTGGGGGGAAACAAGTTTATATTTTGGGTTCTCATGGAGTGTGACAGTTGAACTAAGCTCATGAGGCATGTGAAGTTATATTCTTCAAGAATCAATTGATATATAATTTATAAGTCCAAAAATGGATGTAGCAACTACAGATTGCTCCTTTAAGTCTATCAAAAGTGAGTTTGAGTTTGAACACGTGTCCATTAGGCCTATGGATAAGAAAAAATAGTATCAGCATGAATTAGATTGAGCAATAAAACCCCCACTTTTATTCCATAGGCTGGGATCCACACTATGCAGCTGTTGCATTAGCATATGTTTTACTGGCTGTCTACTGGTTTCAAAAACAATGATTGAGAGGCAGCTTAAACCTCTTGAATTCAACCATTTTTGGGTTCAAATGCACTTTTAGATTTGTGAACAGCCATCCACCACAACCACCGTAATGTGCAAATAGCTGAATGAGAGAACAACAGTATGATTCACATCAATGCGCTATGTAGATGACAATAGGTGATATCCGTATCGCCATGGACTACACTGCTGTTATCCTTACCTCCAAGAGTTTATTCAAGTTGGATCATGTTTGGATGACGACAGCAGTCGTACCATTGGAAGGACATGGCTTGGACTGGAGCTTACAAAAGCCCTTTCCTGCTCTTTTCCCGCAATCCATCAAACCCATTTGGTGTGTCATCATAGTGGTCTCTGAATTCTGGTCAGACTCGCTCAGGTGGAAAAAATTTAAACATGCGCCTTTTTTCAATGCTGATTTGAATGTCATTGAGAAAACAGGTGTCAAAGATTTTTTTTCTCGCAAACCTCCTTTCTGAACTTAAAAGCTATCCTCGATGTAATCGTCTAATTTTTCAAAATTATCTGTAATCTGATTAGAATATTTTAGCTGGTAACCCAACGGTTTACATGTAATCCATTACTGCCCAACCCTGGCTGTTACCTACTGTAACCTAACAACATTCAGAAGAAGGTCTGAATCATTTCCCAAGGCAACCCTCTTACTATACTGTACTATACTGACCGGTGAGTGAGTCGCTCATGTAGATCTTGTATCTAAGGGAGTTGCATAGCTGGATGCCCACAAACTTGCGGTACCAGGTCCTCTTCACGTACTGCTTCCCGTTACACTCCGAGTAGGAATCTGCCTTGAAGGGGAACTGTGTCCATATAGCAGCTTTACCTGGAGGCAGGAGAGAGAATATATTTAAGGATTCATTTGACACTATGGCACAGAGAACGGGACACAAACTATGGAAGATAAATGATTGTGAACATGACATACTGAGTCCACTCACCTGAGACATTCTCACTCACCCGAGGGTCCGCTATGGAGGAGAGAGTGAAAGGGAGAAAACATCATTAGTCACACATCACATGGACAGCTACATAGTCATGTCCCTCCCAGTCTGATTTCACTACAGGGCAAAGAGCCTTTGGTCCAATCACTCCTCTTTATTAGTGTTGGAGATCAATCCAGCTCAGTCACTGTTATTTCTGTTTGGACACAATATTGCTGTGAATGTTAGTTAATTGATTTCATTAGTGTGCATAACGGATATGATATGAATCCCAATATCCAGTCCATCTGTAGCTATTATGTGACTATGACTGATGTTGAAGCTGTCAAATCGTTGAGCAGCTGCTCTTGTCACGAAGCCACACCCTCCCTCTCAGGTTAGAAGTTCAGAACGAGAAAGTGTAGGCTAGTTAGTTAGAAAAAATGACACTCAAATTGAAATTCATTAAACAAAATACTGAAGATTTCGATCAGCCTAAGGGAGGTGTAGATTACATTGCACATTCCAGTGTTCCTTATGGAGGTGTAGATTACATCTCACATTCCAGTGGTCCTTATGGAGGTGTAGATTATATCTCACATTCCAGTGTTCCTTATGGAGGTGTAGATTATATCTCACATTCCAGTGTTCCTTATGGAGGTGTAGATTACATCTCACATTCCAGTGTTCCTTATGGAGGTATAGATTACATCTCATTCCAGTGTTCCTTATGGAGGTGTAGATTACATCTCACATTCCAGTGTTCCTTATGGAGGTATAGATTACATCTCACATTCCAGTGTTCTTTATGGAGGTGTAGATTACATCTCACATTCCAGTGTTCCAACTTGTACCTGTCTAGGACTGGGGTTCCGCAAGCGGAACTTCAAACCTCAGATTTCCCACTTCCTGTTTGGATTGTTTCTCAGGGTTTTGCCTGCTTTATGAGTTCTGTTATACTCACATACATCATTCAAACAGTTTTAGAAACTTCAGAGTGTTTTCTAACCAATACTAATACTAATATGCATATATTAGCATCTGGGACTGAGTAGGAGGCAGTTTACTCTGGGCACACTATTCATCCAAAAGTGAAAATGCTGCCCCCTATCCCAAAGAAGTTTTTAACAAGGCTGCATGGGATGTATCTTAATGTGACTCTGTGCAGCCAATGGCAATGTCCCCTTTAGGTACACTGAACAAAAATATAAATGCCACATGCAACAATTTCAAAGATTTTACTGAGTTACATTTCATATAACGAAATCAGTCAATTGAAATGAATTCATTAGGCCCTGATCTATGTATTTCACAACTGGGATACAGATATGCATCTGTTGGTCACATATATCTTAATATCAGAAAGCCAGTCAGTATCTGATGTGACCATCATTTGCCTCATGCAGCATGAAATCTCCTTCGCAAGCCTGTTGAATGTTTTCCCACTTGGGGAGAAACTAGAACATGCTGTCGAACACATCGATCCAGAGCACCCCAAACATGCTCAATTGGTGAAATGTCTGGTGAGTATGAAGGCCATGGAAGAACTGGGACACTGTCAGCTTCCAGGAATTGTGTACAGATCCTTGCGACATGGGGCCGTGCATTATCATGCTGAAACATGAGGTGATGGCAGCGGATGAATGTCACGACAATGGGCCTTTAGGATCTTGTCATTATATCTCTGTGCATTCAAACTGTCATCGATAAAATGCAATTGTGTTCATTGTCCTTAGCTTATGCCTGCCTGCCCATACCATAACCCCACTCCCAGCATGGGGCACTCGGTTCACAATGTTGACATCAGCAAACTGCTCGCCCACACGACGCTGTCTGCCGTCAGCCCAGTACAGTTGAAACGCTGATTCATCCATGAAGAGCACACTTCTCCAGCGAGCCAGTGGCCTTCAAAGGGGACTATTTGCCCACTGAAGTCGGTTACGACGCCGAAATGCAGTCAGGTCAAGACCCTGGTGGGGACAATGAGCACACAGATGAGCTTCCCTGAAACGGTTTCTGCAGTTTGTGCCAAAATTCCCTGGTTGTGCAAACCCACAGTTTCATCAGCTGTCTGGGTGGCTGGTCTCAGACGATCCTGCAGATGAAGAAGCCAAATGTGGAGGTCCTGGGCTGGCATGATTCCACATGGTCTGCAGTTGTGAGGCCGGTTGGACGTACCCAAAATCTCTAAAATGACATTGGAGGCGGCTTATGGTAGAGAAATTAACATTAAATTCTCTGGCAACAGCTCTGGGAGACATTCCTGCAGTCAGCATGCCAATTGCAAGCTCCCTCAAAATTTGAGACACGTGGCATTGTGTTGTGTCAAAACTGCACATTTTAGTGGCCTTTTATTGTCCCCAGCACAAAGTGTACCTGTATATTGATCACGCTGTTTAACCTGCTTCTTGTATAATGCCAGGAGCCACTTGTGGATTTGACAGCTTTAACGCAGTTCCACCTCCGACACCGCCAAAACAACCTCTATGCGGATGTCGGCTAAAGTGGATCTGATTGAATAGAGCACTAAACCTAACTATGACCAACATGATCAAGTCCCCAAACACCTCCCTCGCAAAGTTGCACCCTGGTAATAGTTGTCCATCTCTTCCTGGAGACTAGTGTGTGTTGTTTTTTTATTAGAGGAGTGATGAAAAGCCTGACAGACAGACAGGACCGATAGGTCTCGACCAGACATGACCCAGTGCTCGCCAAGATTACCAAAACGGAAAAGGCATGTTGGAGTCATTAACAACAGTCTTATTGCACACCTCTGACATGCTAGGCCATGCTAATAGTGATCAGCTAATTACTCACACACATCTATTGGCCAAAGGTTAATACCATGAGCAAGAAACTAATTAGCGACACATGTCTGAAAAGCATGTGATATCAGTGTTTGATACAGCACTTAGAGGCGGAGCCAAGCTAATGCAAAGTATTCAAGTTGAAACAGTAAGATTGTTATTCATGTTTTTTTTACTAATTTACTGGCCCAGCCAATGGAGCTCTATAATGCCAACAGTGGGAATTGTGGTCCTATGTCAAGGTTCTGATTTATGGTCCCTTTTGCATGGTTTCCATCAACGGTTAACATTTGGATATGGGAATGGAAAGCTGATCATAGATATATCCATGCCCAATGGGCACTTCTATCTGGAGCTTGCCTCCATTCCGGCTCCATTATGGAAGTGTAATCAGACATACTGGCCGCTCTGATATTGCTCAATCCATATAATTATATATTCTTAATACATATTCTTAATTCATAATCTCTTTACTTAGATTTGTGAGCATTGGGTATATGTTGTGGAATTGTTAGATATTACGTGTTAGATATTACTGCACTGTTGGAGCTAGAAACGCAAGCATTTCGCTACACCCACAATAACTGCCAAACACGTGTATGTGACCAATAACATTTGATTTGATACAGTGGAGTCCATTTTGGCTCTACACCTACCTGACTCTGTGTTGAATGACACCGCCTCACTGGCAGGCCCTTCCCCAAGCTCATTCTTGGGTTTTACTTTGAACTCGTAACTGAAAAAGGAAAGAGAAAAAGTCAGCATGATGTTAAACCAGCTCAGTCATTCCAAAGTCTCCTTTTTATATACAGAACTTTCTATTCCGATCGCCATGGTGAGATAGCTTTCCCAGCAAAGGAATGTAAACGGGAGATTCCACATCACAGGAGGCTGCTGAGGGGAGGACTGCTCATAATAATGGCTGGAATGGAGTGAATGGAATGGTATCAAACACATGGAAACCGTGCGTTTGACGTATTTGACACCATTCCATTAATTCCAGTCCAGCCATTACTATGAGCCCGTCCTCCCCAATTATGGTGCCACCAGCCACCTGTGTTTCACGTACACAAAAATAAACCTTAGTTACACTTGTTCGCTATAATCTTAAACTTTGTGGAGCTTGAGTTTATATTCCACCCTTCTCCAGCACTATGAGACTTAATATTTGTATTCTCTACAGCCTTGAGCAGAGGCCAGTGCTTGCTCATGGCCCCCCTCTCCCTTTCTCTACTTCTCCATCTCCCTCTCTCTTGCTCTTTCTCTTTCTCTCTGCCTCTCTCTCCTATTCTCTCTCTCACACAGACACACACACACAGAGACTCTCTCACTTAAACACACACACATACACACACATACACACTCTCTCACTTAAACACACACACACACACACACACACACACACACACACACACACACACACACACACACACACACACACACACACACACACACACACACACACACACACACACACACACACACACACACACACACACACACACACACACACACACACACACACACACACACACACACACACTTTGCTAATGGCTGTTCCATAAAGTATGTGATGTTCAGATGTTGTGGTGAGTGAAACAGACCCAGCCGAGGATAAGGTTCTGGTTAATCTGGTTTATTCTATGAATCTCTAACTCCCAGCCAACACCAATATCAGGATCCAGCATAATTAGAAACACAATGAACCTTCCCAACCCAACCCTGCTCCAGCAAGCCTCCACACACCACATAAAAACAAATACAGACACACACCTGCTCTCTGGTTTTAAATTCTCCACAGCAGTGTGAGTCTGGTTGGTAGTCAGGATGGACACCTCTTCTCCATTGGGTCCTTGGGTCCTTGAAATGACCTCATACTCTGATCAAACGAGAAGCCGCAAATCCACACAACATGTTTAATTATATCTTTACAACCTCATTGATATCATACATATGTGATTTATGTGTCTTAACGAGGCAAATATAACATTTAAAGACAGGACTCTGAGGATTTGGGTGCGGTTGACAAGGACTGGGCCAAAGAAAGCGTTCTGAAAATATGTTGTCGCAACACTCCACCTCCACGACATGTTCTTACTGTAGAGTTATCCTGATGGAGCACAGATGGAGTGTCAGGATGTTATTAAAAGACCCATTGTAATAGAGTCTTATGAGTTAGGACTTCACTCTTCAATAACCTAGAGAGCATTATGAACCTCTGCGCATGTGCTCTTGCGCACACACACACACACACACACACACACACACACACACACACACACACACACACACACACACACACACACACACACACACACACACACACACACACACACACACACACACACACACACAACCATACAGTGGGGCAAAAAAGTATTTAGTCAGCCACCAATTGTGCAAGTTCTCCCACTTAAGAAGATGAGAGAGGCCTGTAATTTTCATCATAGGTACACTTCAACTAGGACAGACAAAATGAGAAAAAAAATCCAGAAAATCACGTTGTAGGATTTTTAATGAATTTATTTGCAAATTATGGTGGAAAATACATATTTGGTCACCTACGAACAAGCAAGATTTCTGGCTCTCACAGACCTGTAACTTCTTCTTTAAGAGGCTCCTCTGTCCTCCACTCGTTACCTGTATTAATGGCACCTGTTTGGACTTGTTATCACTATAAAAGACACCTGTCCACAACCTCAAACAGTCACACTCCAAACTCCACTATGGCCAAGACCAAAGAGCTGTCAAAGGACACCAGAAACAAAATTGTAGACCTGCACCAGGTTGGGAAGATTGAATCTGCAATAGGTAAGCAGCTTGGTTTGAAGAAATCAACTGTGGGAGCAATTATTAGGAAATGGAAGACATACAAGACCACTGATAATCTCCCTCGATCTGGGGCTCCACGCAAGATCTCCCCCCTTGGGGTCAAAATGATCACAAGAACGGTGAGCAAAAATCCCAGAACCACACGGGGGGACCTAGTGAATGACCTGCAGAGAGCTGGGACCAAAGTAACAAAGCCTACCATCAGTAACACACTACGCCTCCAGAGACTCAAATCCTGCAGTTCCAGACATGTCCCCCTGCTTAAGCCAGTACATGTCCAGGCCCGTCTGAAGTTTGCTAGAGAGCATTTGGATGATCCAGAAGAAGATTGGGAGAATGTCATATGGTCAGATGAAACCAAAATGTAACTTTTTGGTAAAAACTCAACTTGTCGTGTTTGGAGGACAAAGAATGCTGAGTTGCATCCAAAGAACACCATACCTACTGTGAAGCATGGGGGTGGAAACATCATTCTTTGGGGCTCTTTTTCTGCAAAGGGACCAGGACGACTGTTCCGTGTAAAGGAAAGAATGAATGGGGCCATGTATCATGCTGGAGTGGCCTAGCCAGTCTCCAGATCTCAACCCCATAGAAAATCTTTGGAGGAAGTTGAAAGTCCATGTTGCCCAGCAACATCCCCAAAACATCACTGCTCTAGAGGAGATCTGCATGGAGGAATGGGCCAAAATACCAGCAACAGTGTGTGAAAACCTTGTGAAGACTTACAGAAAACGTTTGACCTCTGTCATTGCCAACAAAGGGTATATAACAAAGTATTGAGATAAACTTTTGTTATTGACCAAATACTTATTTTCCACCATCATTTGCAAATAAATTCATTAAAAATCCTACAATGTGATTTTCTGGATTTTTTTCCCCTCATTTTGCCTGACATAGTTGAAGTGTACCTATGATGAAAATTATAGGCCTCTCTCATCTTTTTAAGTGGGAGAACTTGCACAATTGGTGGCTGACTAAATACTTTTTTGCCCCACTGTATATATGCGCACACTCGCGTGTATCAGCACACACACACAATCACATACACACACACACTCGCACACAAACACACATATATACGCGCACATACGCACACGCCCACACACACACACACGTATATGCACACACACACACATATATATGCGCACACACACACACACACACACACACATATATATGCGCACACACGCAGACACACACTCACACACACACCCGCACATGCACACATGTATACGCACAGACGTAAACGTGCAGACACACACCTGTGGTGTCGTTGTCAGTCTTCTCCCAGTCCAGGATGATGAAGGAGGGGCATCCCTCCACGGTCACCACGGTGACATTGGAGGGGGACAAGCGGGGGGGTGCGGTGACGTTCTGCTCCACCCCCTCCTCCTCTGGGAAGAAGCTGAGGGAGTGTGTTATGGAACACGGCTCGTCTGGCTTCTTGTCCGTCTTATAGAGCACATGAGGGGCTGGAAAAGACATTAAAGGGTTGGTGCTCAAACAATAATATCTTAAAAGACACAGAACTCTGTGATAACATACATCATTTAGCAGACGATTTTATCCAAAGCGACTTTCAGTAATGCGGCATAGGATTACATTTGACATTTTAAACCCACTATCCTGGCATTGCTAGCGCCAAGCTCTACCAACTGATCTACAGAGAATCACAATAGGATAAGAACCATTAAAAACATTGTAACTACAGATTTAGGTAAATGTTTTTCAGAGCACTTATAATGTACTGTCACATATTGTTCTACATCCGGGGTACGTGCAATTAATTATACATTGCATTCATTGAAATAGACCTCGAACAGCTTATGATCAGCTGTATAGTGGTATTATTGTTAACATCTCTGACATCTGTACTCCATAGACAAGAGTTCTAAATCAGCTGGAGCTCAGCCAACCATCTGGATACAGACAAGACAAATCCAAAACAACTGGCGGTAGAGGAAGCACGAAAGACTAATGTTCTCCAGGCTATTGTCCTCAGTGATCCTCCAGCCCCTGTCCACCGCGAGTTAGGTCATGGGGAGTTGTAGAAGACTGTTATGATGCATGTGTCCTTACCTACGAAGCGCTTCTTGCCCAAGGCGTCCACTTCCGAAGCAGGCAGAGAGCTGAACACAGAAGAGTTGTCACCTGGCTCATTACGAGTGGCTACAGAGAGATGGGTGATGAGATTGAGAAACAACAAAGTGAGTGTGTGTGCATGCTATGAGAGTACTGTGATGATATGTCAACATTCCCCGGCAGAACTTTGTCCTCAATCTCTGGCTCAGTCCTACAGTCCGCAGCTGCCAGCTAAGAACTTCAGCTAAGAACTTCAGCTAAGCACTTCAGCTAAGCACTTCGGCTAAGCACTTCAGCTAAGAACTTCAGCTAAGCACTTCAAATGATATTCTTGATGTTTCAGCAGTGTTAAATTGCTTAGATCATAGGCATCACTGTTTTCCTATATTTATAGACCCACAGCATATCTAAGGACTTTGATACTGTCCAGAACTGTCCAAATCTAAGGACTTTGATACTGAAATGGGCCTCGACAAGGCGTCTTGCAAATGGTTTGGGAACTTTCTGTCAGACAGGACACGTGTGCTTCTTGATGGTGTCAAGTCAAGTTACCTCAGTACTACTAAAGGTGTCCTGCAAGGGTCAATTTTGGGACCTGTCCTCTACTATTTATATAAATAATGTTGGTCTATCTGCAAAATCCTGTAACATTAATCTGTATGCAGATGACACATATGCATGTAAATATCTGGGCTTTTGGATTAACAAAAATTGGATGATTAAAAAACATACGGATGAGCTAGCTAAAAAAGCTGAGATTTAAAATAGGCTTCTTTTATAGAAATATATCCTGCAGGTTGTACAGGCAACCTCCCTGCCACCTCTTAATTATGGTCACACTATTCATCAGACTGCAGCATTCTCTAAAACCCCTGGATGTTGTGGTACCATAGAAGTGTATCACTTCATTTCTCCCTTTTTGTTTACAAAGCTATTCTGCACAAGCCTCCAACATATCTCAATTCTCTGTTCTCTATAAAAAATATTTGAGGGGCCTCCCGGGTGGCGCAGTGGTCTAAGGCACTGCATCACAGTGCTAGCTGTGACACCAGAAACTCTGGGTTTGAGCCCACGCTCTGTCGCAGGCGACAGGGAGGCCCATGGGGTGTCACACAATTGGCCTAGCGTCGTCCGGGTTAGGGAGGGATATCCTTGTCTCATAGTGACTCCTGTGACGGGCCGGGCGCAGTGCACGCTAACATGGTCGCCAGGTGCACGGTGTTTCCTCCGACACGTTGGTGTGGCTGGCTTCCGGGTTGGATGCGCGCTGTGTTAAGAAGCAGTGCGTCTTGGTTGGGTTGTGTATCGGAGGACGCATGGCTTTTGACCTTCCTCTCTCCTGAGCCGTACGGGAGTTGTAGCAATGAGACAAGATAGTAACTACTAACAATTGGATACCATGAAAAAGGGGCGTAAAATGTAAAAAATATTTTTTTTAAAGTATAAAAATGAGGCACCAAACCCGCTCACATGGTTGGTTAACTCTTGAAGTCCCTCGTGTCTCTACCAACCTACGTCAATCAGTCTTTAGTTTTAACGACAGTTTTACAAATGTATTAACAATAAAAACAAAAATACCTTATTAACAAAACTATTCCGAACATGTGCTATGAGACTGGACATGTGCTATGAGACTGGACATGTGCTATGAGACTGGACATGTGCTATGAGACTGGACATTGAGCTCCGGGGCAACCTGTTTCCATTCATCATCCTTCAGATGTTTCTACAACTTGATTGGAGTCCACCTGTGATAAATTCTGTTGATTAGACATAGGCACACACCTGTCTATATATGGTCCCATAGTTGACAGTACATGTCAGAGCAAAAACAAAGCCATGAGGTTGAAGGATTGTCCGTAGAGCTCCGAGACAGGATTGTGTCGAGGCACAGATATGGGGAAGGGTACCAAAAAATGTCTGCAGGATTGAAGGTCCCAAGAACACAGTGGCCTCCATCCTTCTTAAGTGGAAGAGGTTTGGAACCACCAAGACTCTTCCTAGAGCTGGTCGCCCGGTGAAACTGAACAATCGGGGGGGAAAGGCCTTGGTTAGGGAGGTGACCAATATCCCGATAGTCACTCTAACAGAGCGCCAGAGTTCATCTGGGGAGATGGGAGAACCTTCCAGAAGGACAACCATATCTGCAACACTCCACCAATCAGGACATTATGGTAGAGTGGCCAGACGGAAGCCACTCCTTAGTAAAAAGCACATGACAGCCTGATTTGAGTTAGATTTGAGTTAGCCCAAAGTCAAAGACTAGTCAGGATCGAGGGAAAGATGAACTGAGCAAAGTACAGAGAGATCTTGGATGAAAACCTGCTCCAGATTGGTCAGGACCTCAGACTGGGGCAATGGTTCACTTTCCAACAGGACAACGACCATAAACACACAGCCAAGACAACGCAGGAGTGGCTTCGGGACAAGTGTCTGAATGTCCTTGAGTGGCTCACCTAGAGCTCAGACTTGAACCCGATCGAACATCTCCGGAGAGACCTGAAAATAGCTGTGCAGCTATGCTCCCCATCCAACCTGACAGAGCTTGAGAGGATCTGCAGAGAAAAATGGGAAAACTCCTCAAATACAGGTGTGCCAAGCTTGTAGCGTCGTACCCAAGAAGACTCCAGGTTGTTATCGCTGCCAAAGGTTCTCCAACAAAGTACTGAGTAAAGGGTCTGAATACTTGTGTAAGTAGTTTTTGTAAATTTCCTAACATTTCTATAAACCTGTTTTTGTCATTATGGGGTATTGTGTGTAGATTGATGAGGGGGAAAAAAATCAGGAAAAAATCAAGATGTCTGAATACTTTCCAAATGCACTGTATTTATATAGTGTATATTCTTAGAAACACAGTCACTGAACCGTACCGTTCAAGGCCGGGGAGATGGTTGTGGTCTTTTGTTTGGAGGGCTTAGTCGTAACCAGAGGGAAGGACTTCAAGATGGATGCCTTGTCTCCCTGCTTCAGGTCTATAGGCTTATCTGAGGACAGGGGGTAGAAAACACAGCTCAGTCATATTAGCTACAGATACAGTTGTGATCATCTGCTACCCAGCCAGGTGTATCTCTAAGAGGTTTTCCTGCTGAAGGAAAATATATTAAATATGTGTGTTGCATAATTGTGTTGATGTTATGTAAGAGAAGTGAGTCAGAACAACACACACATACTGCACACATACACACTGGCAGGTGCGCACTCATCACAGGCACTCACAAACAGTTGTTACGTTTAAAGCTGTGTGTGTATTCTTCAGAGAAGTGGTTTAAAGCTGTGTGTGTATTCTTCAGAGAAGTGGTTTAAAGCTGTGCGTGTATTCTTCAGAGAAGTGGTTTAAAGCTGTGTGTGTATTCTTCAGAGAAGTGGTTTAAAGCTGTGTGTGTATTCTTCAGAGAAGTGGTTTAAAGCTGTGCGTGTATTCTTCAGAGAAGTGGTTTAAAGCTGTGTGTGTATTCTTCAGAGAAGTGGTTTAAAGCTGTGTGTGTATTCTTCAGAGAAGTGGTTTAAAGCTGTGTGTGTATTCTTCAGAGAAGTGGTTTAAAGCGGTGTGTGTATTCTTCAGAGAAGTGGTTTAAAGCTGTGTGTGTATTCTTCAGAGAAGTGGTTTAAAGCTGTGTGTGTATTCTTCAGAGAAGTGGTTTAAAGCTGTGTGTGTATTCTTCAGGGAAGTGGTCAGGGAACTGACCAAAACAGTGGTCAGTTCTGCCCTCACCCTTGTTCCCTGTTTTCCCCACCAGGTTGGGCCTCTTGTTGACAGGAAGAGAGGGACGCAGGACTGCAGGGGAGCCTGGGAAATAGAGGCCATAGCAGGGTTAAGAACTACATATTTGGAGGCCGCTGGAGTGCACTGTTGAGAGGCCTATTAACTCATAACTGAGGATGAACATTGTGCTTTTGAAAAAACAGTGGAATACTTTTCAAGAGGGATGAAGAAGAGAGAATCCACAGTGTCAACTGAACCACTGGAGAGGAGATGGTGATGGACAGAAGCATTGCCATACAAGCAGGCCCAACTTGTAAAAAAAGGATGATGAGAATTCCTACTACATTGCACAGCCATAGGCTATGAGTAACAGCACATACACTCTTAATATAACCTTCAACTATAAACCTAGCCGTCACATAAAAAACACAAGAGCAGCAGTCAGAAGAAACCTAAAAACCACACGAGGATTCAAAGAAATTGTCAGCAGACCGAGGCATAGATTCAATAAGATCAAGCATTTACCAGTGATAGCCGACACATACGGAATGTTTTCAGACCCCTTGACGTTTTCCGTATTTTGTTAGGTTACAGCCTTATTCAAAAAGGTATTAAATAGTGTTTTCCCACATCAATCGACACACAATACCCCATAATGAAAAAGCAAAAACAGAATTTTATAAATGTTTGCTAATAGAAAAAAATGAAATTTTGCATTTACATAAGTATTCAGACGCTTTACTAAGTACTTTGTTGAAGCACCTTTGGCAGCGATTACAGCCTCGATTCTTCTTGGGTATGACGCTACAAGCTTGGCACACCTGTATTTGGGAAGTTTCTCCCATTCTTCTCTGCAGATCCTCTCAAGCTCTGTCAGGTTGGATGGGGAGGTTCGCTGCACAGCTATTTTCAGGTCTCACCAGAGAATTTTGATCGGGTTCAGGTCCGGGCTCTGGCTGGGCCACTCAAGGACATTCAGAGACCTGTCCCGAAGCCACTCCTGCGTTGTCTTGGCTGTGTGCTTAGGGTCATTGTCCTGTTGGAAAGTGAACCTTCACCCCTTTCTGAAGTCCTGAGTGCTCTGGATCAGGTTTTCATCAAGGATCTCTCTGTACTTTGCTCAGTTCATCTTTGCCTCGATCCTGACTAGTCTCCCAGTCCCTACCGCTGAAAAACATCCCCACAGCATGATGGTGCCACCACCATGCTTCACCGTAAGGATGGTGCTAGGTATCCTCTAGAAGTGACGCTTGGCATTCAGGCCAAAGAGTTCAATCTTGGTTTCAACAGACCAGAAAATGTTGTTTCTCATGATCTGAGAGTCTTTAGGTGCCTTTTGGCAAACTCCAAGTGGGCTGTCATGTGCCTTTTACCGAGGAGTGGCTTCAGTCTGGCCACTCTACCATAAAGACCAGATTGGTGTAGTGCTACAGAGATGCTTGTCCTTCTGGAAGGTTCTCCCATCTCCACAGATTAACTCTGGAGTTCTGTCAGACTGACCATCGCGTTCTTGGTCAGGAAGAGGACGCAGGACTTTTTAAGATTGATTGAGGCCACTGTGTTCTTGGGGACCTTCAATCTTGCAGAAATGTTTTGGTACCCTTCCCCAGATCTGTGCCTCGACACAATCCTGTCTCGGAGCTCTACGGACAATTCCTTCAACCTCATGTCTTGGTTTTTGACATTCACTGTCAACTGTCGGACCAAATATAGACAGGTGTGTGCCTTTCCAAATCATGTCCAATCAACTGAATTTACCATAGGTGGAATTAAATCAAGTTGTAGAAACGTCTCAAGGATGATCAATGGAAACAGGATGCACCTGAGCTCAATTTCCAGTCTCATAGCAAAGTTTTTGAATAGTTATGTAAATAAGGTATTTCTGTTTTTATTTTTTTAATAAATTTGCACAAATGTCAGAAAAACAGTTTTTGCTTTGTCATTATTGGGTAGTGTGTGTAGATTGCTGAATATGTTTAATTATTTAATCTATTTTAGAATAAGGCTGTAATGTAACAAAATGTGTATAAAGTCGAACGGTCTGCACACTTTCTGAAGGCACTGTAGCTGATATTTTTGTTACAGTGTCGGAGGTGGAGTGTCGGAGGTGGAACTGCAGCTGTCAAATCAATCAGCAACTGCTCTTGATTATTGCCACAAAGCCACACCGTCCCACTTGCGTTATAATTCAAGACAAGAAAGTGTAGTCATTTACTGTAGAAATAATTACGCTCAATTTGAAAATCATTAAACTAAATAACGAGGATTTCTATTTTGATTACATCTCACATTCCAGTGTCCGAACTATTTTTAAAAAGTCTGCATGGGATTTCTCTTAATGTGACTCCGAGCAGCCAATACCGATGTTCGCTTTAGGTATAATGCCACAGGAGCAGCTTGTGGATTTAACAGCTCTAATACAGTTCCACCTCCGACACCGCCAAAACAGCCACTATGTGGATGTCAACTAAAGCAGAGCTGATTGAATAGACCCCTGAGACACCATACCATTTTATGCATGTTCTTATATCTTTTAGATGAAAAGCAAGAAACCTGGTCTCAATTAATCCTCTGCTACAGCCAAGCCAAAATTCTTCACAATCCCTGTATTGTTCCTGTTCCAGAACCTACGAATAGGATCAGACTAAACACAACCCAGGGAATAAGGCGGACGCCAGTTCAAACTCCCGCTAAATGATGTTCTTTTAAAGTCTGTTGGAGCTTTAGCAGGCTGTGGACTGATTTTAGGGGCAAAGCTCTGTGATGAAGACTCTGAAGTATCAAACTCAGAACAGGCCACTCAGACTGAACTCAGATCTACCATTAAGCAATCCAGTTCAGGAAATTCTCCCTGAATATCTTTTCTCCTGGCCAAACTGAGAGGGTTGGCAACCCTAGTTCAGGTCTCATTGAGTAAATGCACTTACTGGACATGCGTCATCTCTCCATAATGTTGACTTTGATGTGGTAGGCACTATCTGAGCGTGATTGAGGCAGTTCTTTGAATGCTTGGGAGACTGGTTCATTCTATTCACTGTAGCCTATGTCTATAGCTCTGACCACCCAGTGTGCAGCCCAGGTGGCCCCATGTGACATCATGTCATTTCCACTTGGCACACTCTTATCTCAAGAGAATGATTGGTGGTTGTGATCTCCTCTAGGGTATCTACTGTTCCTAAGCCCTCCTTATCAGCACTAAACCCCCTCATAAATATTAGCTTGGCTTGTGTCGACCCCCTGGCCCAGTCGGATCTGATCCTGCATGCCTGTCACTCTTTCAGGGGTAAATCAGACTGAGCTCCAACCTCAATGGGGCTACGAAGACCAGACAAGGATAAGTAGAAGTTGAAGCCAAGCGTGGGAAAGTCTTGGAGAGCCACAGTGTGTGTCGCTTTCAGCCAAAGAAAATGTGGCTGTGCGTAAAACCTTGTGGCTCCTTAAATGCTTTTTTCCCCAAAAATGAAATCTTCAACTTTTGTTGACTGCTCATTGGGTGATGGGGATCAGTGTTATGGGACTGTAAGGTGTGACATCATGAGGAAGCTCTGTTTATCATCCTGAACCCTACTTCTGGCTATGGGAGATCCAGATTATTCACAACACCCCACAAAACACTCACTGGTCTCTTTGGTGAAAAAAACCTAACCGCTGCACTGTTTTACAACAGCAGTGACACACACACACACATGCTCCCGCACAAATACAAACACACACACACACACACACACACACTGTTTTGAAGTGTGAGCTTTACCAGCAGTAGATTGTTGTGTGTGCTGGTTTCTGTCAGAATCCTCTGGCAAGACAGTGAAAAACACTGTTCAAAACACTGTGCTTTAGGTTTGCCCAGAACAATATTCCCTGAGAAAATATTTTCCACTGATTTACAAAATGACTGTCATGCTTGTTGCAACATACAGTGCAACCGGAAAGCACCCAGACCTCTCCCCTTTCTCAACATTTTGTGATGTTAAAATGTCAAATGTAAAATTGACTAAATCTGTTTTTTTCTCATCAATCTACACAGAATACCACCTATTGACGAAGTGGAAAAAGGTTTTAGATATTTTTGCAAATTTCAAAAATTCAAAAATTAAATACCTTATTTAAATAAGTATTCAGACCCTTTGCTATGAGACTCGAAACTGAACTCTGGTACATCCTGATTCCATTGATCATCCTTGAGAAGTTTCTACAATTTGATTGGAGTCCACCTGTGGTAAAATTGATTGTACATGATTTGAAAAGGCACACGCCTGTCTATATGAGGTCCCCACAGTTGACAGCGCATGTCAGAGCAAAAACCAAGCCATGAAGTGGAGGTAATTGTCCTTAGAGACAGGATTGTGTCGAGACACAGATCTGGGGAAGGCTACCAAAACAAAGGAGAACCTTCCAGAAGGACAAACATCTATTCAGCAATCCACCAATCAGGCCTTTAAGGTAGAGTGGCCAGACAGAAGCCACTACTCTGTAGAAGGCACATGACAGCCCGCCCGCACTACTCTGTAGAAGGCACCTAAAGGACTCTCAAACCATTAGGAACTAGATTATATGATCTGATGAAACCAAGATTGAACTATTTGGCCTGAATGCCAATCGTCACGCCTGGAGGAAACCTGGCACCATCCCTACGGTGAAGCATGGTGGTGGCAACATCATGCTGTGGGGATGTTTGTCAGCGGCAGGGACTGGGAGACTAGTCAGGATCGAGGGAAAGATGAATAGAGCAAAGTACAGAGAGGTCCTTGATGAAAACCTGGTTCAAAGCACTCAGGACCTCAGACTGGGGCGAAGGTTTACCTTCCAACAGGACAACGACCCTAAGCACACAGACAAGACAATGCAGGAGTGGCTTCGGGACAAGTCTCTGAATGTTGCCAAAGGTGCTTCAACAAAGTACTGAGCAAAGGGCCTGAATACTTATGTACATGTTATATATATTTTCTATAAATTTGCAAAAATGTCTAAAAACAAGTTTTTGCTTTGTCATTATGGGGTATTGTGTGTAGATTAATGAGGGAAAAATATAATTGAACAATTTTAGAATAAGGCTGTAACGTAACAAAAAAGTCAAGGGGTCTGAATTCTTTCCGAATGCACTGTATACTCGAGAAACTCAAGGTCACTATCCACTCTCAAAGCAGAGGGCTCAAAACAATGTAAGGCCTATATAAACTATATAGACCACATTCACAGTTGAACAACATCAAATCAAACATGAGATGTGCAAGACATTGACGTACAGAACACAGATATGAGCACTCCATCCAGTGTGGAATTCACCCTGAGAGACACATGCTTCAGGAAGTGGATGGGACCATAGTAATATGAGACAGATAAGCCCAAGACAGACAGACAGACA